>NW_027328973.1:0-34509 GCF_048564905.1 Vicugna pacos | reverse complement strand
GAGGCAGGTCTGCCGCCTAGGGGTGCCCCAGAGGTAAAGCTTTTTTTCTCCAACTCCTCTAAGACCCTCCCTTCTCCAGATCCCTTCCTTCTCTCTGCTCATCCTGTCCATCTGTATCCCTCCAATTTTCCCGTCCTCTCCACCCGCTCCCATCTTCTCCCTCCCTCGCTGTCCCACCTTCTCTCACAGAACCCAGAGAGGATCGCTGGCCCTCCTGCGCATGCGCAGTCAGTGCCAAGTGGTCCGCTGGTTGGGAGCTCCATATCCGAGCCGGGGATCGGGCCCAAAGGCTTCTCAACTACGTCGCCCGGTAGGCCTTTGGTTCCTGCCTGGGGTCGGGGCCTCTGACTGTGGAAGTGCAAGGTGGGGGGCTCCTGGGAAAGGGGTCAGGCGGCTGCGGGAGGGCGGTCAGCCTGTCACAGACCCCAAGGGCACTAGTCAGCCCGTGTTCAGATGAATTGCTCAGGCCAGACCCCTCTGCCAGCGCCACCTGCCCCGGCGTCCCGGCCACAGTGTCCAGGGCCTGGTGTGCACCTGCCATCTCTCACCCAGCCGGGATCCCCTCAGTCCGCGGCTGGCGTCCCCTTCCCCTCTCCCTCCCGCTAGTCCTCTCCTCCCGGGCTTGCTCTTCTCGTCCGGCGGCCCGTCCCCGCCCCTGGGCGGGCTGTGTCCCGGGCGGGCGGGGTCTGCGGACCCGGACGGGGGCGGGCGCCTGGGACTGTGGCTGGGGCTGTCCTCCGAGCGAGGCTGCAGCCCGCGTCCCCCTCCCCGCTTTCCCTGCCCCGCGACCCCGGGGCTGCCCTGCTCTCCCTTTCCCGCTCCCTGAGGACCAGCTCTGTGGCGTGGGCGCTGCTACCTGGGCTGAAAGCCTCCGGCTCTAACGCCCAGCTTCTCCTGGTGGAGTCGGGATAAGGGAGCGTCACTGCTAAGCGAGGTTCTGTCTCCCCCCTCCATGTTTCTGCCTCAGGTAAGTACCTTGAACACTTTCAGGTGTTATGATGGCGGTGCTTGTTGATGTCACGTGTTTTTATAGTGAGAGGGATTGCAGTGGTGAAAGCAGGGCTTGGTTCTGTTAAAAATGTGCTGAAGGTATGAGGCTGTGACATCTTCCTTCCTTCCCTCTCCCAGGGTGAAAGGAGTGATCCTCGATTTTCAAAAGATAGTTACAGTCCCTAACTAGCCCAGCCCAGCTAGTGTGTGTTAACAGGAACAGCACCACCAGAGGCCTTGGAGACCCAGGCATATTGCAGCCCTAAAGTGCTCCTGGCATAGTTTGGCTTGTTTAGGTTTTTTGTTTTTCTTAAATTGTGGGACAGACTAGTGTATAAACTGAAAAATAATTGTCAAGAAATAATTTTCATAGGACAGTTTTATTGTGATATAGTTCACACACCATGAATTCCATCCATTTAAATGGTACAATTCAGCAGCTTTTTGCATATTCACAGTGGTGCATGCATTATTATTCCAGAACGTTTTCATCACTTCAGAAAGAGCAGTGGAAATGAATGACCTATCCACCCCTCCCAAGTGGTGGTTCTAAAGAAATTTCTTGGCTATTCCTGACCATAAATTAACTTGTTATATTCCAAGAAAAATCGGGTAGGAATTCTAACCAGAATTGAAATGAATCTGTCTATCAAAACAGGAAGAATTTATACCTTTATGGCATAAACTTCTTCTACCCATGAATATATCTGGGACCCTATCTTTTCATCTGACCAGAGCCTGGCCCATGTGAAGTCCTCACTACTTTTTGGGCTTGTGAATGATGAGATTCTATACATCGTTAGTTGCAACTGTAGCCTTTCACAGAAGAGAAAATTAACCTCAGTGAAGCAAGTGACTCTCTGATGGTCAGAAAGAGTGACAGCCAGTGCTGGAGTGATCCAGTGGACTTGGTGTTTGCAGCTAGATTTCTCGACCACCTACAGTTAAGGGGATTAGAGAGTTCTTTTATTTTTTCTTAATGGCGTTGCATTTATTTTTACTTATTTTTTAAAATTATTTTTTATTTAAGTGTATTCAATTTACAATGTTAGTTTCAAGTGTACAGCAGAGATTCAGTTATAAACATATGCATATGTATATATATATATGTTTTAGATTGTTTTTAGTATAAATCACTACAAGAAATTGAATATAGTTCCCTGTGTTATGTAGCAGGTCCTTGTCATTTATTTTATATTTACTAATTTGTATCTGTTAATCCCCCCTTTCCTGCCTGCTAAACACAGTTTGCTTTCTATGTCCATGAGTCCATTACTAGGAGCACCGTTTTTCCTAGTAATATATGCTCTTTTGCTGCTTTCAGTTTCAGTAATTCCATCTTATCTGTGGGCGCTTTTCTTCTGGTGGCCTTAATGTGGTTTGCACACGTGGTAATAGAGATCTGTATTTGGGAGAACCCCAGGCCTCGTGTAGTCCCTGGTACAGAGTGCCCACTGAATTGTTGCTTGAACTGGGAAAAAAGCACAGTAAATGTTGGAATTTCCACTATGGTTGAGAATTCTATAACCTCTTTTGACAAATTTAATATTGGCTGCACCCATTCTGGGTAATTTGGTGGAAATTCATGTTATGGTGGTGAAGAGACGGGGCCTTGTATGCTTCTTCTCTTTCTGTTTTCTAACACTCATTCTCCTGGGCCTTCCAGATCCTCCCCTAGAAGTGCCAGGTCTGGCTTGGTGCTGCGCTGAGGCAATATTTGTTAATAAGGCCCTTTCCTCATCTCTTCTGAGCCTCCGGTTCTTTCTCTGCACAATGAGGGCTTAGACTAGATAACTACTTTTCAGTTTCTTTTAAAGCCATGTTTCCTTTGAGAAACAGAAAATGCAAATCTCTCCTCTCAAACCAACCCTTTAGATTTTGAAAAGTCCTCCAAGGAGTGACATAGCTCTTTGTGGAAAATGAATGTGATTGTGATTCCAGGTGACACAGAAAAGACTCTTCAGAGATTGATTGCAGGGAGAGGGCAGGAAAGGGGCAGTATGTCACACTTTCTAGTGTGAGCACTGGAGCAGGGGCTTGGATTTAAATACGGTGTCTGACGTGGCCTCTCTCTAATCTTGTAGAATGTGATAAACTACTCTACCTCAGTTTCTTGATGTGTCAAGTTGGGGTGATAATATTTTAAGGCTTTTGTGAAACATTATGCAAATAAGCCATTTGTGTATGGGTAGAAACAAGACCTGCTAGGGATTCAGGGATTTGTTTAAAAAAAAAAAATCTTGTCCATAGCACTCTGTCTGTGTGTATTTAGTAGTTCCTGAAGGGTGAGGGTGAGTCTAAAGTCCATCGTGGGACAGGTGGCCCATGATTCTCTGTGCCCCTGAATGCCCCCTCCTCCCCAGTCCTCTTCCTCAGTCCAGGATGAAGTTCCCTAGTAGATTTACTCAGAGGTCTTGTGAAAATGGCTATTCATTTTATTGTTTCACCAAGAAGGGCTGCCATCATGATCTCTGTGGTCAGGTTTTGAAGGGCTGCCATCATGATATCTGGTAAGAATTCTATGGAATTGGGTGTTTCTATTTAATGAAAAGAAAAAAATTACAAATAGAAAATTAGAACAAGGATGGTCACATGGGCTCTTGGAAGTGGACACCATTAGAAGTTGGAGGGACTAGTGGGCTCAGTGGGAATGTTAACTGAGTGTATCTCATGGGCTGGGCATTGTCCTATTTGTACTGTGTGTTCCTTATTTGAGACAGTGAGCTCACCTAACCTCGAAAACCTCTTTAAAAAATTAGACTTTTTATTTTGAGATGTAATGTAGATTCCCATGTGGTAGTAAGAGATAATATGGAGAGAGCCTATGGACTCTTTTCCCAGTTTTCCTTAATGGTTCCATCTTGCAATATTGGGGTACAATTCATTACTGACTCACTAACAATTTGAGGTTTGTGTTATTGCCCTCATTTCTATCCACGATTAAATTGGGGCTTAGAGAAGCACACAGGCCTGCCCAGGTCACCCATATTGTTAGTGCAGAGTCTGGTGAACGTGGGCTTGGGATTCCCAGGAAGTATCATTATGATGGTCTTTGGCAGGGAGCAGCATTCACTTTGCTTGTTTATTCATTCATTCAAGAAACATTTATTGAGTAAATTCTGTGGGTCAGATGCTTTCTTAGGGTTATCTGATTCTTCAGCAGTACTGAGAACCAGGAAATATTTATATTTTTTAAACTGAGAAAATTAGCTCTGAGAGGTTATAACTCCCCCAAAGGAAGAATAGCTCATAAAGGGGGGATAGTACAATTGTACAGTCACCACTTTTTATGCAGGTGGTACCCTAGGCATTTTACATTTGCAAACATCCGTAATCCAGATATATTCTTGCAAGGCATGGATTTTTTTTAATTGATGTATAGTCAAGTTTACAATGTTGTGTCAATTGCAAGGTGTTTTTTGACTTTTGAATTAAAAAATACTTTTTCAGGAGGGAAATTAGGTGTATTTATTTGTTTGATTTTTTAAAATGAGGTACTGGGGTTTGAACCCAGGACCTCGTACATGCTAAGCATGTGCTCCACCAATGAACAGTACCCTCTACCCCAAGGCAAGTTTTCTTATCCATTACTATGAAGCTAAGGGGTTCAAATAAATTGAATAGGAATCCAGATCTTTTGATCCTACTGTGGTCCTTCTTTTTATATTCTGCTGAAGGGGGTTGGGGAAGCATTTCCTTTGTTCATTTCTTTATTCAGCATTTTTGAGCAGTGACTTTGCATCAGGGCCTTGCTAGGTGCTTGGAAATAGAAAATAAGAAATGACCTTTCTCTGCAGAGGCAGGAAGCCTAGACCAAAAGCTGGGTAATGTGATCCGAGCTACAGTAGCCATGTGCAGACTATGAGGACAAACTGTACCCCCGGATTTGCTTTGGCTTCCCTTGCCTTCTGTCTGGTACACACCAGGTCACCGCAACCCAGATGGGCCCATAGCACACAGCAGAGTATGTACCTCGATCTCCTCTCCTGTCTCGGCAGGGCCTGCAACATGAGCATCCCTGACTACGTGCAGTGTGCTGAGGACCACCAGACTCTTCCCGTTGTAGTCCAAACCATGGAGATCATCTCAGAGGAGAATTTCTTTTGCATCTATCAGCTACTCACCTCGGTGAGCCATATCAGCCCATGTGGCTCCCAGTGGACACTCTGTATCCACTACAGGCACCGCTATGTGCCCGAGAATGGGTGGAGCGTCTTCCAGAAACACTGCAAGGTCGTGGGCCTTGTCACCATTACCGACTGTCTCTCTGCCAAGGCCTTGGAGAAGCTCCACGTGCAGAGGAGCTGTATGGCACCTCGATAATGACTCTCAGCTCTTTGTCTTTGTACTGCATGTGGAGGAAGTCGAGCAGCCGCGCACCGACGTTGCCTTCAAATTTAGAGGACTGCAGGGTGGTGGAGAAGAGGATCGAGGACTTCACTGAGTCACTCTTCATCTTGCTCAATTCCAAGTGGCTGGATGGTGGCCCCAAGAATTCTGGGGACAAGATCCCCCTCCCCTGCATCCCGTTTGAGAAGGAGGACTTCATGGGACTGGACACAGACAGCAGGTAAGTTTACCTGGAGGCCAGTCCACCCTGGCTTTGTGCCGGATTGTTTCCCTACATCCAGAAAGGGATCAGCAAGGAAGAAGTCTGTCTTGTAGCCAAGGGGGGATGGAGATGCAGCCCGCCGGTTTACAGACATTTCAAAGTGAATCCGCCTTTGTTTCAGAGAGATCCTTTTAGGGTTAGTGTGGACACTTACTCCCGCTTTACAGCCATGACCATGGTGGGACCCCTGGGGTTGCTGTCCAATAAAGTAGCCAAAGCCACTGATGCTAGGAGCACTGGGGAGGAGGCTGGACTGAGCTGAGATGTGCTCTAGGTCAAATGCACATCAGACACTGAGGCTTGTCTAGTAAAAGTATATAAACTATCCCTTTACTTCCTATATTGATTACATGTCAAAATGATAGTATTTTACATACAGTAGATTAAGTAAGATCTGTTCTTAAAATCAGTTTCTAGTATTTGTTTTTTGTTTGTTGGTTTGTTTCTTTGTTTACCATTTTAAACGTGGCAAATGGGAAACGTTATTTACATGGCTCTCATTTCATTTCTGTTGGGCAGCCTGTCCTGGGACAGTCTCATCCCTTTGCTTATAGATGAGATGCTGAACCCCGAGAGGCGGAACGAAGAGCTGGTTGAGCTGGGGCTGGAGCCGGTGTCTCCTGCCTCCCAGGCCCAGCACCTATTCTGCTCAGGCCCTCTCTTCTTGCCCGACAGCCTCCATGCCAAGTTAGGACATCAGAAACACCGCCGGGGACTTCCGAATGAACTCCTTATGCAGGGAAAGGCGTATCACGGTGTATGGGACAGAGCAGGGAAATGTTCATTCTCACTTTTTCCCTGTGATTAAGTCAACGGCCCCACATTGCCTCGGAAGTACAGACGAGCTCTTCTGGGCTGCCTACCCCCCCAACTTCAGCTCTGTTTCCCGGTGTATCTGTTGTGCTGTCCCTCAGGCAGAAGAGGGTGAGATGCCTTTTCCGAGACGTGGAAACCTTTGCTGGGGAGAGTGAGGGAAGCTGTGTTCCCCCGGCCTACGGCCTCTGTCCTTGAGTCTGGAGAGGGCTCATGGTGGTCCCACAGGTGACGGTCGGAGAACCTGGCACATGTTTCTGGGCCCGCTGTGAAGGAAGTGCTCTGTGACTCTTGAACTTAGCTAAGATCAGATCCTACTCTCTGGTTGTTGGTAAGTTGGAGGAGAAGATGCTAGAGAATTGATAAAAAGAATGTCTAGACCAGCCCTGTGAGTGAGAAGCACAGGGGACACGAGTCCCACCTGCGAGAGATAATGTAGCGGGCTCTGGATGAATTTTCTGTTCCTCCCAGACATACCTCTATGACTTAAGGAAGGGGAGAGGCATGCTGTAGCCATGATCTGTACTTGTCCTCTCAGGGCCCTGTGATCTACATGCCCGCACTCCCCATCTGCTTCTTAAGATGAGCTGGCATGTATAGGAGCCTGGGCACTGCTGAGGGCATAGCTGCCAGCACCGTGCTACACCAAGTCTGGCTCCGTTCACCTCTCCTGTCAACACCTGCTGAGGCCCCAGGCATTAGTCAAGGTAGGTGCATCAGTGCAACATAATCAGGGACCACTTCTCCCCCTGGACAGACTGGTGAGTGAGCAGTGGAAGCCTGGAGCCCTGCCCCAGCCCCCACGCCAGTGCCACTTCTTTTGTCATAGGAGGCACTGGTGACATTTTTGCTCAACAAATGCTTGTCTCTGAGTCTGCAGCCCCACCAGAGAATGCCAGATTGTTTTTGTCTTTTGAAGTCTGCCCTTGGGACTTGGCGGAGTATCCGGATGTGTAATTAGCCCACAGTGGTTGACACTGTCCCCATTGTTTACCCAGAACCTCGTGTACCAGGCATGGCTCCCAGTATCGAAATACAGCAGCGCATTAAACCTCCCTCCTTTTGGGTCTCTCTGTTCTGGTACCATAAGGGCTCAGCCAGCTTCTGAACGTCAGTGAGATAACGCGGCCAGTGAGCTCGGGTCAAGCACATTCTCCTCCAGTCACTTTTACCCCATTGTTGCTTTTAGTATTCCACAGTCATTAATTATTTAAACAATTCTTTGGTACAGGAGCAGAGCCTAATTCTCTCCTGCTACTCTTGGTGGAAGTGAGTAAAACGGTCCAGACTGAAATGCGACCACAATTTGTAGCTCAAAAGCTGCCTTGAAGCTTGTAGGTGGAATTTTGGTTAGGGGCGCTGACCACGTTGGCGTCCCCCGGCAGCGCCGCTCCCCTTAGGTCCCTGCTTTCCCTGGAGCAGGGGGTGATGGTGGGTCTCACCATCCCCTCGTCCCTGGCCTCACACACTCACGTAAATTCTTGTACATGCTGTCAAAATCATTTTTGTTCTTGTGTGTTTCTAATTTTCTCTAGTTCCTCTTTTCCTTTTTCTTTATTCCTTTTTCATTTGTACTGCCCAGTGAGCATGTTGTTGCATCTGAAAATGTGGGCTGTGCACACCCTGCATTGGAAATAGCCAGATTGCCCTCCATACTGTCTCCATCGCTTTAAAAAGCAAAATCTTAATATCTGTCTTGATCCATGTATTATCCTAGTCATTTTGTATTTTCTAATGTTTTGGAATATTTGCTTTGTTAGCACATTACCCACTGGTGTTAGATACCTGTTAAAATCCTTGCTTTGAGGGACCTGTTTGGTCCTCCTTTTATTTGGTGACAAATGCGCCCTTATTAAATTTGTTTGATTGTTTTGAAGAAGTAAGATGCGAATTGATTTAGTCGGCTGCTCAGGGATTCTTTTCATGGAGTATTTAAACTTGTAAGGTCAAACTCTGCAGCATTTTGCTCGATTCCTGCTTTTACACAAACGTGCTCGGCACGCGGTTCCTGGCTGTCGCTGTGTGACGTGCGTGACGGCGCTTCCTGGCCGGCGGTCACTGGTGAGGAAGTGGCCGGCTCGGGGGTGACAGCTGCAGGGGACGCTGTTGGAGGAAGCGGTCACCGTTTGGTTCTTTAATTTTTTTTTTTTGCATTCAACTTCCCCATGCCATTTACTTTACTTTGCCTTCATAAAGGGGCAGAATTGGGTCTAAAATCCATGACACTATTTGTTCCCTTTACGAGGCTGGTTTTTCTGGGTATCAGGACAACATGACCTTCTCCTAAGTAGCTGGCTCACCTGGATCTGTTGGACACAGGGACAGCTAAAAGGGCCGTAGCTTCCTCTCTGCTCCAGCCAGTGGGCATTCAGAGCTGGGTCTGTGGTTTGCCTCAGCAGCCGTGCAGACCTCCCTGCCCCGGCCTTTACTTTTAACCCATGTTGGCAGTAAAGAGTTGAATCTGTTTCTGTTGCAGCTGACATCCACCACTGACAGCCGTGTCGTTAGTTTGTGGTAGTCAGTCTCCAACACCCCAGACAACCGTGAAGGAAGATGATTTGGCCGACCTAGGACCCTGGATTCTCACCCTCACCATGGTTCATCTCACCCGGTGGAAGGGTTTGGCCACCACCATCATGCTGACCATGAGGCCTTGTTTCTCCTTTCATGCTCTGGTCCAAATGTGGACACTTCATTTTTCACTGAATCTGTCTCGCTTGAGACAGGCCAGAATATCTGAATGAGTCCATCACATTCTGGGTGGGGAACAGAACAGAAGTAAATGTCGCAAGTAGATGGAGTCTAGGCTGTGCGGGTTGGCAAATGCAGGCTGGGATCTGTGATGGCTGGGCTGTACACTGGACACAGGTCTTTCCCGTGGCTCCCGAGAGCCCAGGAGTTGGAGTGATAACAGCCTTGCGTGGGTTCCCCCATCCTCATCTGCTCACTGGCAAGTGTGTCTGCTAATTAGGAGCTCCCCCAGACCTCGGGCCCTTCAAAGCTCAGACCACGGGAAAATCTTGAGTCCCTTCTCCTGGGCCTCCTGTGTGAGAATCCAGTGCCTTCTGAGGTGACCAGCGGCAGGAGATGCCTCCCCCTCCAGGGAGCACCCTACGGCGGACTGTTAGTGAACCATGCTGTGAGCTTGTGTGTTTCCGGCCATGGTCCCTGCAAAACCACACTTGAGATCAGCTTATTGTCGAAAATAACAGGACTGATTCCAGGGCAGGGCCGGGGGGAGGGAACAGTGGAAATTGAATGTGAGCTGAGACAACTAGGTGGGTGCTGAGGCTGTTACTAAAATGGGGAGTCTGGGAGGTACCTGCCAGGAATCGAATTCCAGAGTAAATGGTGGACATGAGGCATTTTTAAGATGCCATTTTTCATCCAAGTTAGGACTTCAAAGAGGCACTCGGCTCTATGAGACTGGGGCTCAGTTGAAGGAGCTGGACTAGAGATACAAGTTGGGAGTCGTCATTCTTAGCTGGTGTTCACAGCCTTGCATGTGAATTAGATCATCTCGAGAGCTGCAGACTGAGGCTGAGGGAGGGGAGGGCTGTGCCTCTGTTGGAGGTAAGCCCAGACCATGCAGCTTTGGTGTGTCAGCCAGCGGCGTTTATCATTTTCAGAGCAATCCCATTTATCCTTAAGGGGCCTGGGGGTCAGCAGGGCCAGCCAGAAAGAAATCCAAAGGGAGAGTCTTGGCCACGTGTGCGTCTTAGGAAGGTGCAGAGGCTGCAGGATACGGAAGGTTAGAATCCTCAGAAGCTGGAGTTGGAGTGGGGAGAAGGTATTCACAGTCACCTGTGAGGGAGGGAGGGAGGCCTAGGGAGTCCCCACCCTACCGGACTCGCTTTCCCATGAACAGGAGGCAGTCAGACAGAGGATCTGAGGTAAGAAGGATGGGCACTGGGAGGGGAGCCAACCTGGAGAATGGTGCTTGGAAAGTTCTGGAATAGTCTCCCTGAAAAATAGAGTTAAAAATACCCAGACTCTTAAGAATATTGTTAGTGACTTGGGAGGAGGCAGTTGTTTTTCTGGCCTCCTAAGTGTAAGTCATGTATCCAGGGATACACAGAAGATACGGGCAGTCTCTTCCGGGGACTTGATCCTTACCAGGGGGATCAGTGCAAGTTTAAAGGGGCAGAAGGGCAGCGGATCGAAACTAGCCAGGCCCCGTGTCAGGTAGCAGTCGGCCGCCCTACTTGCGTGTTTCATTCACATCCATGACTCCCAGGTGGGCGCTGACAGCCCCCTTTTGGGGATTGGGAAGCCTTCTCAGAGGGGTTAAGGAATTGGTTTGTTTAGCGGTTGATAAATGCTGTAGCAGGATTCAAGCAGAGCCTTGTCAGACTTCAAGGGCATGTTCTCTCTACTGTTTCCAGTACTTCCCTGTTATACCTGGAATGGTGAAGTGGGTCAGATTTGGAGCCTTTCAGAAAAAGTATGATTTAAGTGCCTCAGGACTGTTTCACAAAGCTCAGCGTTCTTTGATGGTTCTGAAGCATGCAGTGCTTTTCGCCCCACAGAGGTAACGTCTAACTCCATTGTCGATGATGTGGTTGCAAATGATATACAGGTGTAAAACCACACTTCGCAGCTTCTAAAGGGAAACTCTCCAGTTCTCCCTTGGTCGGCTTTCTTCCACGGGGTGTAACTGTGCTGCAGCATAGGCCTGAGCTTCCGTATGGAGTGAGGATTTAATATCCGAAGTTAGCATAAAATGGTCAGATGAAGAAAACCGACATTGACAATTTATTTTTGGGTTTCATTAGTCAAGATATACTATCAGTTAATGGCCCATATAGCAAATGAAATTCAGTATAGGACATTGCATTTCTTCCTTTCTATTCAGAGTTCTCTTACCGAATAAGGTTGCCTGCTTTGGAACATCAGTTTCACCACACGGCACCTATCAGTGTGTTGGTGTGATTGCATTTACAGAGTGAATGTAATCTGGGCTTCCTCAGCCCCAAACACTTCAGTGCAGAATCACGGGCTGTAGACGTCTGTTAGTCACGCAAATACTTCTAAAATTATATGATGCCAGAAAAGAAAGAAGAGAGAGAGAGAGAGATTGCCTTTATCAAAGTTCCTTTCAGTTCTAACTGCAAACTGTTGTTGAGCAGCTCTTGTTTCCTTTGGATATGAATATATACATTTCTTTGCATGTAACCTAGGTTTTGGACTAGAACACCAAGTTCTTGCTGTCCCCAAGCCACAAAAATAGTAGCCAAATTGCACACGTGTGAAATAGTTTATACTTTTTTCTGAGAAAGTATCCTTGAATTTGGGACTTGGACTGTGATTTCTGCTTTTTGCTTCCCTCAACCGTCTTGTAATCTCTCACTCCTTCCCACGTGGTTCCCAAGTGTTCGTGGTCTCAAAGGAGCGGGCAAACACCCAGTTGGTCACCATGTACTGCTGCTATAGATAGAGACCAGACAAGACCTAAAGGACATTATCGGAGAGGAATTCCTGGAAGAAATGGGCTCTACATTCAGTTGTGAGGACAGAGTAAGAGTCAGCCAGGAGAAGGAGTCAAGAATGTGTCTCAGATCGCAGGTGCAGCCCGGGCAGAGGCCTGGAGGCTTTTGGCGTGGGCACCCGGGGAGAGTGCCCTGTGCAGTCCAGGGTGGAGGGAGCCCCTGCTGGGGAGGACACTGGAGAGAGTCCGGGATGTAGGGCTTTGGAAGAAGTTGAGTTTTACTAGAACTGACACAGTAGGCAGTGAAGGGTGTCAACAGAAGTGACCCTCAGGAAAGGTACTTCTGGTTTTGCTTCTGATATTCTACAGACCGAAGGATCGGGACGGGCGAGAGCAGGTATGTCTGTCCCTTTGAGACCCAACCGGTCATTCATTTATACATTACACATGCACTTCTGTGAGTCTAGGGGAGAGAGCGTGTAGCCACTTTAGTAAGCAAAATGTATTTGATTCTTGAGAGCTTAGCATTGTCAGAAGTTGACTTAGCCTAGAATGTTCTAGGAAGAGAGGAACAAATTGTGGAGGTTGGAGGGAGGGAAGGCTTCCTTGGGAAACAGTCAAAATGAACCTGGAGGCAAGTGGGAAGTAGGAGCAGGTCAGGGGCCCCTGTGGTCACTGGGGACCTGTGTACTTAGGTGAGGATGGGCGAGCAGGGTCTGGGATGGGGCTAGAACTCTAACAGGGAGCCTCTAAAGGGTTTGAAGTGGGGGTTGATGTAATCAAATTTGTGATTTGGGAAGGCTGCCGTGGCTCTCTGTGTTTGTATAGCGGGGAAGAGGGGGTGGGTGCCACCAACTGGGGGATCATTAGAAGACCATTCACAGGCTGGGATATGGGCATCGGGGCTACTTGGGGATGGCAGGGGCAGTGTGGATGCCGGCTTTCCTTATTGGGGGACTTGTTAGCGGGCCGACCTAGAGGCATTTTGTGGCTGGAAGAAAACTGATGGAGGCCGCCAGGTGGATTTTCCTCTTCTCTCCTTCCCTGCCTAGTGTGATGATCTTAGCTCAGCCAACATTTGGAAAAAAAGAGCTAATTTCCAGGGTTGCCCAGGACTTTGTAGAGCTCCTTCGAGTGAGATCTGATCGGATTTAGGTTTGTGTTCAGATCTGGATGTTCACTTAGCTAGAAACGTCCTGTCATTTCGATTTCCATAGGGGTTTTTTACTTCATAAAGATTGCTTTCTTGGTGAGAGGAAATTTAATACAGCTGTTGTCTTTTTCAAAAAAATCATATCATTTAAGAACTTTAATATTCAAAAGAATAGAAATATATAAAATATTTAAGGAAGTCTTTGGTGTAGTTTCTTTGCTTTCTGAGCTAATGTGGAGTTAGAGCCTTTGCATTACTTCATAGCACATCCTTGTCAGTATTTAAAGAGCTGATAGTGGGCGCCCCAGGCCCCACCTCTCAAAGAATCGTTAAAGTTTTCTCTGAAATAGTGAGGTCATAAAGGTCTTGTTTTCAGAAATCAAACGGTTTATAATACGCAGCATAGCCACATTTATAAAATAATAATTAGTTCAAAATTAAGAAAGTGGAGGATAATTGATTTTTTAAAGCCTATACATAAACTTTCTTGTGCTAATGTTGCAACTGGAAATTTTGAAAAGAAAAATCCTACTGCAATATCATCTACATGGAATACATATATGAGTTTTACGCTTGAAAAGTAACTGCGCAGTGGTTTTCAAAGTCAGGAGCATTCCAGCTCAGATACTGGCAGTGATGGTTGCTGGTTTTCAATGAAAGAGCCTAAATTTGCCTTCTTAGCTTTTTTATTTTTGTATTGAGAGGGTTGATTAGTGCTTTGCGAGCATGATTTTGGGGCAAATTGAGGGCAGATGTCGTGTAAAAACAGTGAGATATTTCCATGCATTTTATTTTCTGGACATCACCAGGGCACATGTGGGGTTTGTGCCTGCAGGCTGGAATGCTGCAGGACTCCCTAATCCATCACCATTATGTCCTGGAGCTGCTCAGGTCATTGAATGCTTTTCTGTTGCTTGGAGGAAAGGTGGTCTGATGGAGATGATCAGATGTGCAGTTAAAGTGCTATTACTTGAAATAAGAGTAACCTAGAAACATTGCTCTAACAATACAGGATGAGGGAGGAGAATTGTCTGAGCTACTTGCAGTGGGGAGTCTTCTCATGTTTCTCCCACACCGTGACTCCTGCCAATATCCGCCACAGTCCTGCACGGTAGTCCTGCCGAAGCAAGCAAGCACTTTGCTCAGAAATGCACTGAATTTCCTTGTGCCTCTGTTTGTTGGCTTTTTTTTGAAAGCACATTTTGCCCTTTGCTTAAATGCCATCCATGCTAGTCAACTCTTACACTCAGTTTTCTGGAACTCGTCCATACATAGCTGCTGAATGGATGAACAGAATGTAGTATCTCCATGTAGTGGAAGATTATTCACACGTAAGAGTGAATAAAAAAGAAAAAAAAAAGAGGAAAATGAAAAAGGCCACCTGTTTTTGGAAGTCCACCCTGACTGTTCAACCCACACTTTTCCCTTTGAAACCCAATCACTTATGCTCCACTCTACTCTTTTTGATAGTGCTTACCACCTTCTAATAATCTTTAACGTTTTCAAAAAAAAAAAAAAAGAAAGAGATGCTGATACCACTTCAAAATATACAAGCCTTGATAACAGCTTGTTAATTGAAAGGAAGCAGACACAAACGGTCAAATATTGTTGATTTCAGTGATCTGAAATGCCCAGAAAAGGCACATGCAGAGGCAGAGAGCAGGTGATGGCTGGAAGGGGCTGGTTGGAGGGGGATTAGGGAGTGACTGCTAGTGATAGGCGGATTCTTTAGGGGTGATGAAGTGTTCTGGAAATAGAAGGTGATGGGTGCTACATAACCGTGAGTTTGCAGAAGACTGCTGAGCGCTGTGTCTGGGAGTGCCTGTTGTTGGGGCATCTTTATTTTGTTCTCATCCTGCAATGTGAAGAGCCATCTTCTGCTGTGGCTGTTCTACTCCTGTGAGTGGTGAGGGTCAGAGACTTTGCAGAGTCATGTTTCTTTTTTCCCCCTGGGTGAGTGTAGGCAAAAAAAGATTTAAGCCTAAGAAAGTGCTCCATCTGCAGAAATGTCTTTTTGTTTTGCATGGTGTAAAAACCTTGAGAGCTTTTAATCGTTGAGGCCAGTGTGTGGGAGGAAATAGCCCGTGAAGCCTGTTTGAGCCTGGGAAGCACCGTGCATCTCTCCCAGACACGGGTGGGGATTTCACCCCCGTTCAGGCAGTGAAGGGCCCAGACCCGTGAGCAGACTTGACAATCGTGAATATTTACGTGTATCCGCTGCTTCATCTTGGATATTAATTTCAAGCTGAGTCAGTTTGTGGCGGCAGCCTCATCCTACATCAGGAATTTATACTATCTGCTCTTTGAGGTGAAGACCTGACAGACTTGATTATTTAACATTCTGCCTTGAATTGATATCTCAGATTCCTTTGTCAAAAGCAAACAGCAGAAATACAGAATTCCTTTAATGCCAATGTGACCTGGAACGAGTTTAGTCTCTGTGCCTCAGTGGCCTTATCTGTGAGTGGGAAAGATGATAACAGTGCTTCCCTCAGAGGAGCTGGTGAGGGGAGAGTCAGAAGCACAAATGGAGGACTTACAAAAGATGCTCTTGAATGACCGAATTTAGTGCTCTCAGCCTGGTGAGGCCTGAGAGGCAGAGATGTCAGAACAGAGCAGTCCTAGCCGGAGCTCGATCCGTGATGGAAGCTGTTATGATCAGTATCACCACTGTGCGTTATCAGGTAATTTTAAGACTTGGTAATATGAATTCTTGAATAATGTTAAAGGACTAGACATCTCAGATCCAGTTTACATAGTCCTCAAGATTTCTTCTGAGAAATGGATGGTTTCTTCCCCATCTTAAATCTGAGATGAGTCTCTAAAAAATTCTGTATTCCTCCATCTTTTTGCTTTAATTTTCCATTTCCTAAAAAACCATGTTTTTAAATGGAGTTAATGGGGACTGAACTGAGTGCCTCATGCATGTTAAGCACTTACTCTCCCAAATGAGGTATAATCTCCTCCGTGATTTTTGTTAAAATTTACTTTCTTAGTTTACAGAGGTAAGAGGCCTCTAATTCTTTTTCTGGAGACTTGTCCATGAACCTGTAAATCTATAATTAATGGACAAAATTTGGTTTATTAAAAAATCATTAGAATATTCTGCAATTCATCCAAAAAGAAATGCTCATTGACTTAAAATGTTTCTCCTTTAAGGGGATTTCTCCTGTTTGGTCTAGCTTAATTTGTTAACAGCCATCCTCATCATCATAATGACCAAACTCACTGTGAGTGGACACCTACCTAAGGCTAAAATGTTTTCCTCATGTTTTAATTCATAGCAGGTGTTTGATTGTAGGTATCAGTGTCTCCTTTTTTGCAGCTGAGGGATTGAGAGATGGAGCAGCTTGTCCCAATTACACGCAGCAGGCTGTGGCTAGCTCGGTGCTGGAACCCAGGCTGCACAGAATGCATTCTTAATTGCTCCTCTTATCAGCCTCCCGTTAAGTGGTTACCCGAACACCTGTGACTCCATAAACGGCCGAGTTTAGTGACCTCAGACTGATGAGGCCTTGAAAGGAGAGACACCATTGAGAAGTTGAGACAGAGTGGCAGAAATTAAAATTGTTCATTTTCACAAATTTTTAATTCTCAGGTAATTACATAAAAAGTTATTTTTTTTATTTTAGTGCTCTGTAAGCACTAAAAACAAAACATTAAAAATAATTATAGTGCAAAAGAGAAGTGAGCTCTTAAAGTCCAACCACTGCTAATGATGTTGCTTGTTTTTCTCTTGTGGCCCTTTTTGACAGAAATACTTACAAAGACTGAATTGGTTTTATGTAGTTTTAATATGGAAGAAAAGATTGTCAGTGAATATTGTAAGAAAAGTCTTTACTCTTTTCTTTCCTGTTGATGAATATGTACTTTATTTTCATGGCTTAAGTACATTTCCTCATTTGTGAAATTTGAGTAATATCGTTTAATTTGTCTGACTGTGAGAGGTAGATGCCTTGTATACAAAGAACCCAAGAGGTGCTTAATAAAAGTGTGCTGTCACAATGACAGATATTTTAGAAGGATCAACTCTGAATACTAAAGAGTGTCGCTTATTTCTGATACATATTCAATATGTATTTGTATGATATATTTGAATATGGTTTAAACTAACAAGGATTCATTTTTTTTTTGGTGTAGTATGAAGTTTTAATGAAATCTGTATCATTCTAGTGAGACAGGGACTAGTTAAATTGCCTTAATCAGATGACCTTGAAGATTATTTACACAGAATATGTATTGTTACAAATCAGAATTTATGTTGCCGTGTAACCATCCACTCAGACATTTAAATTCGTGGGATTCTGACCAGATCCGTTAAGTTTAGTAAAATCCATATTGATCATTTTCAGGGAATAAACTCCTCTATTTTGTGATTAAAGAAAATTTTGATTTTTTTCTACATTCTTAACAGGTTTAAAATATCAAAACATTGATTTGACATGTCACTTTTTTAATAGAGAGAATAAAGCTCATGCTGTTTTATTATGTAAATAAATGTTTTTGTATGGCAACAAAATTGTATGATATCCTGGCTCTTTTAGTATTTTGCAAGATACTTAGATAACCTACTGTTGGAAAAATACAAACGTGAATTTTATGAATATAGGCCTAGTACAGATCTGTTGGTTTTTGCTACAGTGCAAGACATGAGGCATAGGAGAACTTTGCTGCTGATTGCCAGGAGGACAGATCCCATGTCTCAGTTTCCCCTCCTGTAAAATGAAGTGGCTGAACTGGATTCTTTCCTCTTCTAAGATGAGTTTCCATGAGCCTATATCTTCTGTTTATATTCAGGAGTATTAGCAATATCAGATTAAATACTGAATATCCCTCCTTTCCCCCGAATCAAAGTGCAGCATGTGCTATATAAGTTTTATTTATCTGATTCTCGTTACTGATCCTACAGGCAATTTTTGTGTTGCATCTTTCCTGGTAACCTGGAAGGTCATTTTACCCATAGGTGGCACTGTTGCACCTACTTACAGTCTTAACTTTCCTGTTTGTAAAAGGAGGCTTAAACAACGTTATTTTATTTTGATTACTTTACTTAATGCTTCAGAATAGCCCAATGTCCATTATGTCTGTCTAACTGGAAAAGTTATTCTGCTTATATCTTAGATTTATTCTGTCATCTCACTGTGAACATTTCAGACTTGCTGTGCAAACAATAGCAAAATCGGGCTTTTCTTCTAGTGTTAGAAACCAGTGAGCCGGGATTTTATAAAACAGCTAGAAGCGGCATCTGGAGGACCTTAAAGGTGAAAAGTGTATTGAGTTCCCTGAGTTTTGACCCCGCCGCTGTGTGTTAATTGGTGGTAGGAGATTTGGTACATATGCGAAGGGGTGTAGTTTTTGATATGGTTTGCCTGCACGCGCTGCCACTGAGCCACTTGAGCCTGAGTCAGTTCGTTTTGAGTTTTTCCCTCGTCTGTGAGATGGGGACATTCGTATCTGATTTGTAGAATTGTGAGAATTAGAAATTATGTTCAGTGTTTACCACAGTGTGTATGTCAAGAGGGCTCTTAAACTTTAGCTGCTGTTTTGTGTGAAGCCATCATTTGAGAGTCTTTGGCAATTACTAAGAAACAGGAAAATAAGAAGAGATGGTTTTATGATGAAAGATATTTGAGGAGGTTCCATAGTTCCTATACCCATAATTTAGCATCAGCAGAGTCAGAACTGTTACACAGTCGCCCTAAACCAACGTTAAGCCACAGAATTATTTGTTACTTCATATATTTTGGGGTTTAAGGAGATCCAATACTTATACATATGTTGTCTCCAGCAGCCTACTGAGAGATGACACAAAAGAGTAGACAGGCAATAAATGTCTTCTTTGTTACTGATGAAGCCACGTTCTCCATGAACTTCAAGGCTGTGGGAAAATGCGTGTCATGATACTGTGTCCCAGAAATACAGACTCACCCTGTCCCATGTAGCTCTGGGCCACAGCGAGCCTTCCCTTGAGAAGACCTGCCCTTTCATGCACAGGGCTTTCCTGACATGGAGCTGAGCATCCCGCGTGCTTCCCAATGGTGACCAACACTGGAGTGAAAGGAAGGGTTTCACATGCCCTGCTTGTCTCCCCGGACTCACACCTCACTCTGTTAGTGTAATGAGTGCTAGCTGTGGGCCAGGGGCCAGGGGTGTGAAGGGAGAAGCACCCTCCATGGCCCAGAGGAGTGGTTAGGAGACATCCACTCCCTCAGTTTAAACAGGTGGTTGGATGGAACATAAGGGTGCTCCCCAAGAGTGTGTAAAAGGAGAAATAAGGATTTTATTTGGGACTTAGGCTAGCCAGGAAACAGATAAGATGATTAGAGGGGACACTTGTAAAACAATTTGATATTAAGTTGACATTTGTTGAACACCCAAAATGTGCTACATTCTTTTCTGAGCATTTTACAGAAATGAATCCTTCAATCTTCTCAACAAGCGAGTAAGGAAGGTTTGATTGTTATCCCAGTTTTACAGTGTGGAAATTGAGGCACACAGAGGGTAATTAAGTTGGCAAAATCACAGAACTAGTAATTGGCAGAGCTGGTATTTAAACCCTGGCTGTCTGGTTTTGAGGTTCCCAGAGATGGGCTTTGGGTGTTTAGCATTATCGACATCCCTGAATCTTTATACCTCTGTGCATCAGTTAGCCTAGAAAGGACAGGGAAAGGAGTGTTACACAGGAGCTCATAGTCATTTCTTGGCCGCTGTCCACGGAGAGTGCACCGTGATTGGCGTTAATTGACTTCTGGGCAGTAGATCTGTTCGTATAATAGAAATATAGTCCATTGAATTAATCTAGAAACCCTTCCTGCTCCGTTTCTGTCCATGCTTGCCATGTGACTGCCTGCCCGTGATTGGGCCGTGGAGGAGAAAATGTACTCATGGTTGAACTCTGATATTTCAGTCTGGTTCATAGATTCACGTCTTCTGTTACATTAAAAATTTAAGTTTCTGGTTTCCTTGCATCAGTGTCTCATGAGCTTGGTTAATGTGAAACCAGTCCATGGGAGCCCAGGGATGATTACGGTATAATTTCTGAGCACGTTGAGGCACTTCTACCCGTGCAGACGTGGCTGGAGGATGTCCAGCTTCCTCACTGATTTCCCCCAACAGCATGGTCCTCTCCCACCCCTGGATGTGAGGTTGGGAGCTCTCTGAGTAGGCCAGTCAGAGGCCGAGTCCACCAATCAGAAAATGATGAAGTACCTGGAAGTGGGTTTAATAGAAGACAAGGGCTTCCAGGTTGTCAGATGGGCTGTTCGAATCCATTTGGTGAAAAGCTGTCCACTGTCTGTGGTTGAGCTACTTCTTTGCTGTTGAAAAGTCTGGAGTAGATGAAGGGATTTTAAAAAGCAGAAAGGAGTGATTTCAGGTGGTACGTCCACACCGGTGAGAAGTGATGAATGACCGCCTTTGTGAGTCATAGACAGTCTTACAAACTTCATAAACCAGCTTTAAAAGCTCTTCCATCTGAGTGCACTTCATATGGGGTCCAGATCATCACTGGTCGCACTGTGAGGGCAAGTAACTGATAATGGCAGAAAGGACACGGAGGCATCAAAAAGGTCTCAGTCACTTTCCCTGTTTAAAGGATGCAGCACAGTGTAATATATTTTAGCTGGTTTTTCACTGAGAAGTTTTTAGTGTTTTCTGGGACTCCCCAGTGCCCCAAGGTTCCATGCAGCTGGGTGTCCCCTCAGTGCAGCTCTGTCAGCGCTTGCCCTGGGCTGACGCGGTGTCACGGGGAGCAGGACAGTCAGCGTCCCCGGCTCCTCCGAGCTCCGTCTCCTCATCCGCAGAGCCGGGTTTCTCATCCGTGTCTACTTAGTAGGGTTGCTGAGAATCACACGTGATGCTTCAGGTGTGACTTTTGGTTGTCTCTGTGATTGGCATATAGTTAATATTTGATAGAAACACTTGTTTTTTTAGTATAATTGTAGCACCTAGATTGCAGTGGTTTTTAGTCTGCATTTTTTATAACTTTATTCTTATTTTTAAATATGCACTTATTTTTATTTGTTTTTTTTGGAGGTACTGGGGACTGAAGCCAGGACATTGTGCATGCTAAGCAGGTGCTCTACAACTGAGTAATACACACCCTCCTTTTCTGCACTTGAAGGTAAATATTGCTATACACAAAATAGCTCTTAAACACCATCATGGGACCTAGTCACTGTATAGACAATTGAACACGTATACTATTTCAATAGGAATAAATGTTTTTGAGACATACATTTCTGAATCTGTTAATGTGCTTAAAAACGATCATAGGTAGTGATAAACACGAATCTTTGATCCAGTACTTCTTAGAGACTGTTTTGCCATCAAGGGAAATTACATTCTACAGAGAAGGCTAATTGGGTCTCTTTGATATTTAGATGGTTTAGCAGATGATGAAGGCTTTCAAAAGCTGACAGTTTTGTATTTTAAAGTAACTACAAAGTTACCTTCTACAAGTTGTAAGTACTAAGCTTGTGAAGTGCCCAGTAATCCAGGGGGTATGTGTCTGTGTCTGTGTCTGTGTCTGTGTGAACGTTGGTGTGTGTGATTTCAGGAAGGTAGAAAGAAATTCCATATAGACTTCTGATACCTTTCTCCTCCATTTCAAGGTGTTGGCATATATTTACACTAATAAATTGATATTCAGTTGTCATTTGGCATATTGGGAATAAGACTTTCTCATACTTGTTTCAGAAGGATTAGGGAGCATGAGCTTAGGAAATGGGAGGAGATAGAGGCAGGGAGGTTCTTTAAACTTTGTGCAGAATTAGAAACAGTAACTTTTCTCTTTTCTTCTAAAGCAAACTGGCACTGAATTGTAACATACTATTACTCAGAATTGCTTTTCTGATCAGATACATGTACCTCAGATTTTTAAATGCAACATGAATGATGAAATGTGTTTTAGCAGTTATTTTTAAAAGTAGTCTCTTTTCAAGTAAAAGGCTATAGCCTGTTCTTTCTTCTAGCAGTACAAGAAATTCTCATTGTTCTGTTGCAATGATCTATGTGCTTACTTTCTTTTTTTTTTTCTTTAAGTGCTTTTTTTCATTGTGGTTTGAATGAATGTTTAAAATTTCTGGATTTTGATCTTTAGAACATGCTGATTTCTCAGAACTGTTAAAAACCTGATTGTTCACTGCTCTTTGTTTGGTGGGGCACCCTATTGATTTCTGTTGTCTGTTAAAGAGTGAAATTCTTCCTCTAGCCTGCAGATCATTAAGTGAATGGTTTGCAGTGTGCCTTTAAAATTATTTGTATGCATTGAGCATGTTTGTCCAGTGAATTTTAAATTGACTCATTGTAATGACTTTGATTTGATTCTGTGTCTTTTGCTCCTCTCCACAAGAATTTGAATTCTCTGTTGCATTTTGTATACGTGTTCTTTACAGGGGAAGAAATTTTGCATTTTTTACAGAGGTGGGTTTTCCTATCCCTTCTGAATGCCTTCTAAAATTGATACAATAAAAATCAGTTATTGCAGTGCATTAATATTTCATAAATTATTTTTTGGCATAATCAGAAACAATGACCAAGAATGATAATAAAAAATACGAAAACCTTCCTTCCTTTGAAGAATAGAAATCAGGTAGTCAGGCTCCCTCATGCTTTGTGCCTGACACACTTAATCTCATGTCATTGTGTATCATGATTCGGAGATGGTATTGTTTCAGGTTTATAGATTTTTGTTTTAACATTTGTGTTGAATTCTTTCTCCAGGCTGATGTTTCCTGTTGGGTTTGTGGAAAGAGTAGAAGGGAAAAAAATACTTTGTTTTGTTTTCAGGAGGCCTGAGTTGATGGGAAAAGAGTTGAGGGTGGGCTGAGGAAAAGAGTGACACTCCCTCTCCTCCTGGTTGAAATTGATAAACAAAGAAATCAATTAAGTATATCGATATTTGACCAAAAGAAGTTAGCGAGCCCAAACTGGCTAGAAATGCACAATGGGAATTACTGAATTCAGCTTCAGAATGAGGTGCTTTACCAAGTAGAAGCAGCTTAGAGCAATCAGAAAATCAGTAATATGATGAGATATAAATGGAATATTATATCTTTTATTGCTGAAACTTTTCTACGTTAAGTTGTGTAGAGCTAAAATTAAGTTTCAATCACCAGGAGTTAAGAGAGTGAGTGGTACTGTAGGATCGTTATTCACGGATGTGCCTAGACCCTGATAGAGTGGCTGAAGATGGCAGGAAGAGACCCACATCCAGGATTTTCATCCTAGGGTGTCCTCCATAATGGTTCCATGTGGAAGCAGATGATTGGGTTAACAAATTGTAACACACCCCAGTCGCCTCTGAATTTTAAGAAGAAAAAATATGCTTTGATACTGCTTTACAAGCAAGTTCCTGTGCATCCTCACTCCAGACGCCTTGCCTTAAAAAGCAGAGACAATGCTTTGCTTGTGTAGTTGAGGTTTTAGATAGCACTCTGCTGGTTGTAAAGCAAGGACCGAGACCCTCAGCTATAAACGCTGGGCTTGTGTGTTGTTAGATAATGTATTATCCCCAAAACAAGGACCTGGCTGGTTTGGTGGTCTGCTTTTTAATGAACATATCTAAAAATGTATCTTGTTCCCCTCACCCCATGACTTCCCTAAAGATACACTAATCCTTTGTACTCATTGTGTATTCTACAATCTCTGCCTCATCCTGTCTTTCCCGAATTTCCTCCTTACTATCTCACAACTGTTAACGAAGTTTTCCTTTGATTATACCCTATAAATATGGGAGCATTTGAGAGGCTTATGGAGATGGCTCCCTAATCCCTCTCGATTTCTTGACTTTTTCCACAGAGTCTTGAATAATCATTCCTTGTCAGTAAGACTTCTTCCAGCCAGAACCCACAGTTCCAGGTGAGAAGGATGCAGGCTTTATCTCTCCTACCGGAGGCAGAGACAGAAGAGAATTGAGATATGCTCCCCCGTGATCCCTTCCTGCCCCAGGTCTACTGCAGTTCACCTGCAGCCTTCTGGCCTCTGCTCAGAGGGCCTCTGTCCCAGGACAGACCTCAGCGTTTTCTTCCCTTGTCAATATTTCCTGTGCCTTTCAGAACTTGGTCTCTTCTCTGCAATTCAAACCTGGCAGATGTGATGGTGGTCAGCGTGCTGGTGGGCAGTCCTTTGGGGACCCCCAGGAGCCATGCTGATTCTCCTTAGTCTCTCAATCGGGGTTACAGAACAGTCGAGCACAGAAGGAAGCCCATTCTCGAGATGTCAACAGAGCATTTCATCACTTTCATTTTATTTTTCAATTTTTGGTGGAGAAATTATTTGTAGTGAACTGTTCCAGATATTTGCCGCCTGCTTTCCTCATCACCATTCCTTGTTGTCTCTGGTGCTAGTTTTATAAACCAGGTTTCTTCTCTGGTCATTTCTGGCAGCTGGGCTTGCCGAATCCTTGATCTGTATTTGAAACAGAATGCTTCCTCGTGATGTCAAGGTGATTTTCCTATTTCTGAATATTTCGTGTACACTCAGCAACTGTTTCAAGTGAAATGCTCTTGTCCAATTTCGGTTAACTCACATTTGCTGATCTCCTGCTTTCATGCTGAGAGCAGTTTCTTTTTCCTCTAATAAAAGTTAGCAATTTGCATTTACTATGGAAGATACTGGCCCAAGGTCCTTTTGTTCTTAAGAGTTTTAATACAATTCACCCATTAAAATGTACATCGGTTTTTACTCTATGCCCAGAATTGTGCATCCCATTCAATCTTAGAATATTTTCATCCCCCCAACAGGAAGCCCTGTATGCATAAACAGACATTCCCATCTTCCCCATCCTCCCCCAGCCCCAAGGAGCCACTTTTCTCTCTGTGGATTTGCCTGTGCTGGACATTTCATGTAAATCGAGTCACTTCATATAAGTGGAAACGTCTATTGTGACTGACTTCTTTCACACTGAGTAACGTTTTCAATATTTGCTCATGTTGTGGCCTTAGTCACTATTCTATGCTATGCTATTGCTGAATAACATTCCACTCTATGGCTGGGCCCCACTGTTTACCCATTCATCAGGTGATACGCATTTGGGTTGTTTCTGTTTTTGGCTGTGATGAGTAATGTCGCCGTGAACACTCATGTGGTATTATTTATGTGGATATTTGTTTTCAGTTCTCTTACGTGTGTGCCCAGAGAGCAGAATTGCTGGGTAAGTCAGAAACGAAATGTTCAACTCTCTGAGGCCCTGCCAGGCTGTTTTCCAAAGTGGCCACGCTGTGTTACATCCTCACCAGCAAGGGCTGCGTGCTCCGCTTCCTCTGTGTCCTCTTTAGTGCTTGTTACGCTTTTTTTTTTATTATACCCTATTGTAGTGAGTGTGAAGCGGTTTCTCCTAGTGGTTTTGACTTGATTTCCCTTACAGCTAATGCTATTGAACATCATTACATTGTGTTTTATGGACATTTGTATATTTTCCTTGAAAAATACCTTTTCAGATACTTTATTAACCTTTTAATTGAGTTGCCTTTTTATTGTTGAGTTGTAGGGTTTTTTTTTCTTCATTTTGAGATACAAATTCCTTGCCAGATAAGTGATTTGAAAAAATTTTCTCCTCTGTGTTGTTGTTTCACTTTCTGGATGGTGCCCTTTGAAGCAAAGTTTTAAATTTTGATGAACTGCAATTTGTCTCTGTTTTCTTTGTTTCTTGTGCTTTTGGGGTATTATTTAAACTCTGAGGTATTTTATTTAAGCTTTTATATATAAAATAACTTAATTCTTAGGACCGTTATAGGAGATGGGTGCAGTTGTTGTCCCCAGTCTATGGATAGGAGACTGAGATGCAGAAAATTTCACTGAAATATCAGTGTCACATCTACCTAGTGCTGTGGGATTTCAGACCCTCATGTTTGTCCCCAGCATTTGTGATCTTCACCACCATGCTCCACTACTGCCTGGAATCGTTAATGAAAATGACTTTCATTTTTTGATTTCTTGTTAGTTTGTTTTCTCATTGGGGACCTCATCTCCTTATTTTCCTTTCGGATATCAGTGTAGATTTATTTTAGGTCTCATGTAGGCAGAAGCATTGCTATCAGTTAACTTCTTTATTACTCACTCTCCAGTGATGATTGTTGCTAGTTGACCTAACCAAGTCATGCTTAAGTCTTTCCTGCTAATGACACTAAAAACAGTCATGACTTATAGAATGCTCAAAGAAAGTACTTGATTGATTTTATTTTGCTACCCAATCAAACCAATCAAGTAAAAACCCCAGTGTTGACACAGACTATAAGCCCTCCAGAATAGGATCACTGTCTTCCTTCTGTTTCATTTATTTGGTCACAGTGTCTGGATAGTGACTTGCTGTCCAGCAGTTTTGTGAGGATATGGTGCTCGTGAATCATTGTAAGGACAGAATTTTGACAACAGACTGTGTTGTTCATTTCACAAGGGAAAAGATAATATAGAAATACTGCTCAGATCTATTTTAAAATTAAGCTTGGAATTTTGAGAAGAATTCAAGAAACCATACAAAGCTCTTTTTCACTAATTTTAGATCTATCTTAGACACATATGGTTACATAGCAGAGTAAGTTATCAAGTACATTTGACAATAGGAGTGTAATATTGATTATTTGTTTTAGTTGAAATATTCTACCTGGGATAAAGTAATCAGTGCCCATAAATGAACAAATATGTTTGTATTTCTATGCAACATGGGAGCAGAGTTCATGTTTCTATATAATATGTATGACTGTGTGTTTTAATCTGTCTGTCAGTGTTTTTATAGTTTTTCAGCAATGTTGTAACTTCAGAATTCTTCTAACATATTCACTCCCGATACTACTGCAGTTTGTACTGTGTATCCTATCTTATGCATGGGATTCCACTGTCCCCTCAGTGAGGAATTTCCTCTCCTATTGAGCTAGTAGCAGAGTTAAAGGAACAGTGATTTCAAGGCCTTTGCTCTCCACGTGTTCGCAGTTTCCTGTCAATCACGATTTTCTCTTTCTTGTGTTTTCATTGTGCAATTAGAATTTTTGAAAATAATTATTAATATGTTTCACCAGTCTTCCTAGAAATTTGATGTGTTTGTGCTTTTCAGTTTTCAATTTATGAAAATTGTAAATGCAGACTTGTTTTTAAGTGGTCCTTTTTCACTAGATATTTGTTTACCTCTTTATAGTTAAAATAATTTTCCCCAATGAATGAATCGGTGTGCATGTTTTAAAAGATACTTTAGTTTTTATTTTTCTTATTCTAACAGGTATATTCGTTGTACAGAATTTAGAAAATAAGGATAAACACAATAATACCTTAAAAATGGCCTCTAATCTCACTTGTAGATACAGTTGTAATGTTTGAAATTGAGAATTACAAGTCCTCTCACTTTGTTCTACTCTTTCAGGTACGTTTTGGTTACTGAGACCCTCGAATTCCCATATGAATTGTAGCAGAAGCTAGTCAGTTATTGCTGAGGAGCCCGCTGGGAATGTGATCAAGACCACGTTGTATGTGTGCTTCACTCTGGGGAGCACTGCCATCCCAAGAATATTGTCATGTGATCCAGGAATTTGCGTGGTTTGTCTTTCCAGGTATTTAGGTCTTCTTTAATTTATTTCAGCAATGTGTATGGTTTACATAGTATTATTTTACTTTAATTTTTGCATTTATACTGAGGACAATTGTGCAAGGTACCAAGATTAGAATTGTATTATAGCCCCGCAACTTGCTGCCACCATGGACGCTGTGGTCTCTCTTTGCCCTTTGTAAAATCTCGCACAAAATAGGACCTAAGTAACTCTCTCTTGAAAGAATGATTATATGATTGCTGGATGACGCTTGAGAGTCCTTGTGATGATGTCTTTTTCCCAGACTTTCCCCTCTTCTTAAATATGCCCTTTCTCTTCCTTTCCTCCAGCCTGTGTTTCAGCCTGCCTGTGGCATTGATTTTCCTTGTCTGTGGACTCTTCTTTTCACTAGTTCATGATAATGTTACATGTCGGCTGTGGAAACTTGCTAGATGTCAAGAAAGAGCAAATCCATTGCATGCTAGTATTTTTAGAGTGTGTTATTGAATTATCAATTGAAATTAAATCAGGCTGACCCATTGAGCCATCCCCTGAGCTCTTTTTGCCTTCCTACAGGTGATACTGCTCTCGTTGCTGCATGTGCCCTTCCCCCAGACTTAGTTTTGGAGTTGAGTAAATCACCATCACTGGAGCCCTCTCTTTAAAAGATGAAGAGAACATTTGCTCCTTCTCCCTGCTTGGGGACTTGGATGAGATGAGGTAACAGATAAAGAATGAAGCCCCACCTCATTCTGACCACTGCTCTTTCCGTTCATTTCTCCAGGGGAAGAGTACAATTCAAAAATATAAAGATTGTGAGCTAATGAAATATACAAGACAACCGATCATTTATTAAATACACTTTCATGCCAGAAACAAATGTATTATACACACAAAAAGCACATAAATTACGGTAGTACTGTGGTTACAAACGTGGGCCGAGTTCGAGTCCTGCTCTGGAGTGACAAGTCCTGTGAAATGGAGAACTTGTAGGTCGGCTTAGCCTCTCCCGGACTTTTTTCTTTCCTGCAGAGACAGGGCTCGCTAGTCATCCCTCCCCCGTAGAGGTGCTGTGGGTTGTAAACGACGCGCGTGGGCAGGCCAAGCACAGCTGCTCGTTCCTCGTAAGTGCAGGATAGCACAGCTTTTGCGGTTACGGCTTTATGATCGCACCGTGTAGACCCTCAGTGCTCCGAAGGGATGTCTTGCGGATTGGAGATGGGATTCTCACTTCTGTAAATACCCAAAGATTGTGTTATTGAGCCTTGCTGATATAAATCTATTCTTTAGAAAGTACATAATGTAGATATATTTTTCAAACATGCATGCTTTTTTTCTTTTATTATTTATACTTCTACCCTCTCATCACGTGGTGTGACTTTTGATGGAATCCAGGAAACAGTCCTAAGCCACCTGCCTCTTCACACTTCTTCGTGATGGTTTTCTTCCTTGACTAGAAGAGGGTTTTGCATAGGAAATTTTGTTTGCTCCCCTTCTCTTGGCGTCTCCCTGTTTGTCTGCCCATCTCTCACCTGTCCATCTGTCCATTTCTCTACCCACTCATTCTTCTGACTTGTTCCAAGAAGCACTTCAGGCAGCTTACAGAAGAACAGATACCAAATAAACAGGTGAGAAAATGGGGCCAAGTTCACAAATTGAGGCTCGGAGTTGAGCCTGTGTGAGAGTTGCAGGCGTGAGACACACGCCTCTGCCTTGTGACTTATAAGATAGACAGCATCAATGTTCCTGAGGCTCCCAGCACACACAGGGAAGCAGGGTTTGTGGGAGATGCTCACTGGCTGTGAAATAAATAAGTGGCTTAGGAGAAGCCCAGCCTTTCCAAATACTAAGACTTAGGAGAATATTTTGAGTGTCTTCCAAAATCTGAGTATTGCATCTTTTCTTTTTCAGAGTTTTATGTATAGTTGGTTAACATTCTATAACTGGAAATTTCTCCAAAACTGCTGCCCACGTGAGTCCCATGACTCGGGAATGGGGTGGTTCTGCTCATTGACGGGTGTTGGCCAGAAACGGAAAATGACAGCCTCCAAGGAGCCTGGGATTAAGCAGTTATGTTTTGTCAGTGCTGTAGATTTCAGAAAATGCTTTTACCGTTTCTCTCCATCTGAGGAAGCAGCGTGCTCTCTTCCCAGCATCAGGAGTTCAGGGTCTCGGGATGGTGGGGGCTGACTGCACTGCCGTAAAGACAGCTGAGCTAGTCACTGCATGTGTGGTGCTTTCACGTAGTGCATTTCATGTTTTTTAAAAGGTTTCAACATGTAGTTAATTAACTGAGTTAATTAACATTTAATAAATATGAGGCTTTTTTGAAAAGACAGTTATAGGCAGAATATAAGTTGTGAACACTTTAAAAATGGCTTCATTAGTGAAATTTCAGTAAGGAAGGTTCAGTTTATCTTATTTACGCCTCTCTTTAAAAGTAACAAAGAAACAAGACAGAAAAAGCAGAGGATTACTTCTGTTCTTCCTCTCGGCTTGCAGGTGCCCTCACCTCCAGTGGCATCCATCCAGACACCAGCACTGACACTGGCCGTGCTCAGAAATGCCTCAGCCCTGAAGACACAACTGACAAATGGAAGGGAGCCGCGTCCTGTTACAGCAGGTGCTCTCACTTTGTGGGTCCTTATGTAACTGCGTGGTGTTATTCAGGATCGCCCTTTCTACACTGTGTGACGTTGCTGCGGTGTCTCCTAGTTATTTGTTTCTGTAACTACTCATGTATTTTTTCCAATGTGTGGTACTAGACATCTAAAAATGCATTTTTCAGATGAAAAATAATGTGTATTTAATATAAAAGTCTGAAAAAAGAGTCAAAAGGGTCTATCCTGGTCCCAGTACTCAAAGATAATAATTAACACTTTAACATCTATTTTCTGCTCTTTTCATCAGTGTGTATCAGCTCTGTCATAAAAACCAGTGAGCACTGTGTGCCTGTTTACTGTGTGGAGACCTCCATTTTCCATTCGGCTTATTACACATTTTTCTACAATATTCTATCTCCCCTGACATGATTTTTAATGACCAGTATAGCATTCTGTTTTGTGGAGGCATCGTCCATTTTACTTTGTACTTAAGTAAACTTTTAAATTCCAAGTATACTTAATTGAAATTCTGAAAAGAGAACTGTGGTGGTACCGAAAGTCCCCTACTTCCCTTCCCCTTTTTTCCTGAGAGTAAAAGCTGCTGACAATGTGGAGTATATATTTCATGACCTTTATGCCTTTGTCATATATATATACACACATACATACACGTATATGAGAAATCTATGTATATGTGTGTGTATATATGCTTTATTGAAAAATAAGGCCATACTATATGTTTTCTGTAGCTCGGTTTATTCACTAACGTATATATCATAGACCTCCTCCCACTCCAGACTCACCCGGTCCTTTCAGATAGAGTAAAGGGGTCTCCTGATGTGCAGGTTTGGTCTCTTGTGTAACGACACCTTTCGTGGGAGAGTACTGTGGACAAGGCCTTGGACCACGCTGAAACGCTGCAACTTTAGTGCCCACAGCTCTCCGTGATTTACCGCATCATTGTCTTGATGGTGAACACTTAAGTTTTCTCCATTTTCCACTGTCAGAAAGGGTGTTTGACTGGCATCCTTCTTGTACAAACATTCCTGTGATCTTGTATGAGTATTCCTTTAGCTAAGGTTTCTGGAAATTTAGTCCTTGGATGTGACAACTTCATACATCACAGGATGCTTTCAAGTGAATCTTGAAATTCCTTCTCCTGTGGGGCATGAAAAGATGTAGAATAACTTATGTAACCAATTCTCTATCGCTGGATATGATTTCACTTCAGCATTTCTTCCCACCATTGTAAACAGTGCTGTGCAAATGTTCTGATGAGTACATCTTTTTGAACTGATTTTTTCTAAATGTAACGATTCCTAAAAGTGGAGTTCAGCCTGTGTGCACACACGTTTTTCAGAGTTTACATATCCATTGACATGTCATCCTCCAAAAGATCGCTCACAGTTTGTTGTCTCAAAGATGGACACTAGCTATAATATCTTTTAAACATATTTGCCAATATGACGAGCAAAATGATTTTCATTATTTTAGTTTGCACTTGATGACCAGTGAGGTTTTGAGCATTTTTCACTCATTAGCCATCTGACTTTTAAAAAGTGAATGATCCCTTTTGTCCTTTGCAAACATTTAAGTGGGGGAGCTTCTTGCTGCTTTGTGACAGCTCAATGTGTATTATGAACATTAACCCCTTGTCTTCATCAACATGTATCAGAGAGCTTTTACTTGTCATTTCTTGCCTTTCATTTTGTTCAGTAGGTTCATTATTGTTGTGGCCAAAATAATCTTAAGATAGTAAATGTCTTCTTTTTGGGTTTTATTCTTAGAAATGCTTTCTTATAATGGTATAAATTTCTTCTGTAGGTTTTTTCAATCTCTAAGATGGAGATGATAATGGTACTTGTTACAGTGAGGAGAAGCTGAATTGATATGAGCAAAGAGTTGTATTTGCTCTTATTAGTACTTTCTAATATTTACATCATTTTCTGTAATTTTTCTTGTGGTCATTTTGACGGGAATAGAATTTGTTTTTTCCAGGTATTCTCTGATTGTAACAAGACAATTATTAAATTCATACTTTGCTTTTTAATTTGAAATCCCACCTGTAAAAAATACTTATGTATACTAGAGTCTCTTTTTGAGCTCATGATTTATTTCTGTCAATCTTACTTTCTTACTCTAGCACTATATCTTACATATTGTAAAAATTTATTTAATATATTACAGTGTGAATTTTTTGATTCTTTTTTCGATCCCTAAATTTCTTGGCTTGTATTATGACTTTATTATTCCTGAAGAATTCTAATATAATTTTTTCAAGTTAAAAAAAAAAGATAAGTGTTGTCATGGGATTTTTTAGTAATTTTGAATTATCTTTACGAGAACGTACATCTTTAAAACTGCTTTCCTCCATACAAAAGGTTGATGTCTCTACTTTCACACTTTTACTTTACCCCTCAGTACAGTCCTGTACTTTCTCCATGTACAACATGGGCATTGTTTTTGAGTTTATTCCAGATTATTGTTGATGTTTTTGTTAATTTTTTAAGTGAGAAATTTTTGCTATTATATTTTTTAACTGTTAAAACTGACACCTAGGAAGGCAGATTCGGTTTGTAAATACTCACTTTGTAACTTCTCATTTAAAATTGTAAGTATTAAGTACTTGTTACAGAATCCTTTCTTTTCTGTTTTTAAAAATTTGTTTCCAAGATTCTCAAAATGGTCATAGCTAAGTAGTATTGGTGGGGAGACAGATGGAGAGAGGTAGTGTGGCTCATGTACAAACTGTGAGCACTTTCATGGCTGCCTTTATGCTGGAAAAGCTGATAAACAGTCCAGCTTAAACCAGGGTGGCTTTGTATGCACTTGAAATCCAGCTTTCCTGCCTGTATGGTGAAGCCTGGTAGGCGTGGCAGGTAGATGATCAAGGTCGAATGGAGGTTATTGGCTGCACAGAGCACTGTGTCTGAGAATTGGAGACCATCGCCATGGGAAATGCTTGGTGCCAGGAACAATGCAGAGGAGCTGGGGAACCTTGTGTTAAGGATTTTCCAGCCCTGGGAGTGGGAATATCAGACTCTGCATTCAGATCTGAGTTTGAATTCATCCTCTTTAGGTTACTTGTCCTCTGACTTTTGTCAAGCTATATACCGTCTTTCACTTCCTGTTTTCTTGTCTCTCAAATTAGGAGAATTACATCCTGCTGCTAGAGTGTTTGATCAGGTTAAATAATTTGTGTCTATAAGATGTCACATACAGTCACAAGCTCAGTGAGAAATGGGCTGTCGCCTGTTCTTCTGCAGCTCAGTGCTTGACAAGACATGGGGGAAAGCCAGTCCCTAATTTGTGTGTGATGCAAGTAGGAACAAAATTAATGTCTTGCCTTTCCCTAGCAGTATTCTTACAGCTTTGCTTCATTTACTTCTTTCCTCCTTTCCTTTCCCCTTTCCCATCCTCCACCAAAAGAGCCTCTCAGAAAAATAGATTCAAATTACTTTAAAGGTTGGCTCATCCTCATGAAATGATAGTATCATAAAAAAAACTGTGCAAATCCCAGAATATATTTTATATGATTTACACACACACATGTGCGTGCAAACACACACACACAATCAGTCTACCTCCCACTTACAGAGGGAGAAGGTCCACTTTTTCTGAGTTTTCATTCACAGAGAGTGAGAACAATGTCTCTTACACAGACTTTCACCAGGCTTCGTGCATGGTGTTTTTAATTGAATTTCTGTTTGTAGCCATAGATATAGTCTCCTAATAGAAGAGAGAAAGTGGAGACATAGACATTCCACTGAGATATTGGTGTCATCATATTTTAGTTGTAAAGGACTTAAGACAGCATAGAGTTGCAACATTTTATGGGTGAGAATCCATGATGTTGTAACTTAGACAAGAACCTGGGTCTTCTGCCATCTTGTCCACGCGGGTGAAGAGGCAACTGGGCAGGGGATAGTAGGGATCCTTCCTGCTTCACTTCCATGTTCTTGCTAGTTTTCATTTCAGCTGCCTTTAGTTTATGTTCATGAGGCCACTCATGGGAAGGTCACTCTGTCCTGATAGATTGAGTTTCTTATCAGCGAAAAGCTCTGGACCCACTCATATTTCCCAGAGTTTTCTGCTGACCTGCTGACACTTTATATAATTGAGACCTAAGAAACTACTGAATATAAAATCCTTATTGTTATCGTTTCCCCTCGAGTTCCATAGGAATGGGGTGCTGTCTCAGGCTGTCTAAAGCCAGATCTGAACAAAGATAGGGTGATGGGCTGTGCTGCTGGACCTACACAGTCGAAGGGGATTTCCACCTTAGCTTTATAATCAGGCAGATTAGTTCAAATCTTGCCTTTACCAATTATTATCTTTGTGTCTTGGGGGAGAAACTGTACTTTTTTGTGTCCAAATTTGTTTATCTGTAAATA
>NW_027328972.1:0-34573 GCF_048564905.1 Vicugna pacos | reverse complement strand
ATATTCTATGTTCTACATTCTATATTCTGTATTCTGTATTCTATATTCTAAATTCTCTGTTCTGATTTCCATCTTCTAAATTCTGGGTTCTGTATTCTATATTCTATATTCCATATTCTGTGTTCTACATTCTGAATTCTACATTCTATATTCTGTATTCTGTATTCTATATTCTAAATTCTGTGTTCTGAATTCCATGTTGTAAATTCTGGGTTCTGTATTCTGTATTCTATAATCAATATTCGGTGTTCGACATTCTATATTCTACATTCTATATTCTGTACTCTGTATTCTAAATTCTGTGTTCTGAATTCCATGTTCTAAATTCTGGGTTCTGCATTCTGTATTCTATATTCTATATTCTGTGGTCTACATTCTGAATTCTACATTCTATATTCTGTATTCTGTATTCTATATTCTATATTTTGTGTACTGAATTCCATGTTCTAAATTCTGAGTTCTGTATTCTGCATTCTATATTCTATATTCTGTGTTCTACATTTTGAATTCTACATTCTATATTCTGTATTCTGTATTCTATATTCTAAATTCTCTGTTCTGATTTCCATGTTCTAAATTCAGGGTTCTGTATTCTATATTCTATAATCAATATTTTGTGTTCAACATTCTATATTCTACATTCTATATTCTGTACTCTGTATTCTAAATTCTGTGTTCTGAATTCCATGTTCTAAATTCTGGGTTCTGCATTCTGTATTCTGTATTCTGTGTTCTACATTCTGTATTCAACATTCTATACTCTGTATTCTGTATTCTATATGCTAAATTCTCTGTTCTGAATTTCATGTTCTAAATTCTGGGTTCTGTATTCTGTATTCTATATTCTATATACTGTGCTCTACATTCTATATTCTACATTCTATATTCTGTACTCTGTATTCTAAATTCTGTGTTCTGAATTCCATGTTCTAAATTCTGGGATCTGTATTCTCTTTCTATATACTATATTCTATGTTCTACATTCTATATTCTACATTCCATATTCTGTATTCTGTATTCTACATTCTAAATTCTCTGTTCTGATATCCATGTTATAAATTCTGGGTTCTGTATTCTATATTCTATATTCCATATTCTGTGTTCTACATTCTGAATTCTACATTCTATATTCTGTATTCTGTATTCTATATTCTAAATTCTGTGTTCTGAATTCCATGTTCTAAATTCTGGGTTCTCTATTCTGTATTCTATAATCAATATTCTGTGTTCAACATTCTATATTCTACATTCTATATTCTGTACTCTGTATTCTAAATTCTGTGTTCTGAATTCCATGTTCTAAATTCTGGGTTCTGCATTCTGTATTCTATATTCTATATTCTGTGTTCTACATTCTGTATTCAACATTCTATACTCTGTATTCTGTATTCTATATTCTAAATTCTGTGTTCTGAATTCCATGTTCTATATTCTGGGTTCTGTATTCTGTATTCTATATTCTATATTCTGTGTTCTACATTCTATATTCTGTACTCTGTATTCTAAATTCTGTGTTCTGAATTCCAAGTTCTAAATTCTGGGTTCTGTATTCTACGTTCTATGTACTATATTCCATGTCCTACATTCTATATTCTACATTCTATATTCTGTATTCTGTATTCTGTATTCTATATTCTAAATTCTCTCTTCTGAATTCCATGTTCTAAATTCTGCGTTCTGTAATTTATATACTATATTCCATATTCTGTGTTCTACATTCTATATTCTACATTCTATATTCTGTATTCTGTATTCTATATTCTAAATTCTGTGTTCTGAATTCCATCTTCTAAATTCTGGGTTCTGCATTCTATATTCTATATTCCATATTCTGTGTTCTACATTCTGTATTCTACATTCTATATTCTGTATTCTGTATTCTATATTCTAAATTCTGTGTTCTGAATTCCATGTTCTAAATTCTCGGTTCTGCATTCTATATTCTATATTCTATATTCTGTGTTCTACATTCTGAATTCTACATTCAATATTCTGTATTCTGTATTCTATACTCTAAATTCTGTGTTCTGAATTCCATGTTCTAAATTCTCGGTTCTCTATTCTGTATTATATAATCAATATTCTGTGTTCAACATTCTGTATTCTACATTCTATATTCTGTACTCTGTATTCTAAATTCTGTGTTCTGAATTCCAAGTTCTAAATTCTGGGTTCTGCATTCTGTATTCTATATTCTATATTCTGTGTTATACATTCTGTATTCAACATTCTATACTCTGTTTTCTGTACTCTATATTCTAAACTCTGTGTTCTGAATTCCATGTTCTAAATTCTGGGTTCTGTATTCTGAATTCTATATTCTATATTCTGTGTTCTACATTCTATATTCTACATTCTATATTCTGTACTCTGTATTCTAAATTCTGTGTTCTGATTTCCATGTTCTAAATTCTGGGTTCTGCATTCTATATTCTATATTCTATATTCTGTGTTCTACATTCTGATTTCAACATTCTATACTCTGTATTAAGTATTCTATATTCAAAATTCTGTCTTCTGAATTCCATGTTCCAAATTCTGGGTTCTGTATTCTGTATTCTATATTCTATATTCTGTGTTCTACATTCTATATTCTACATTCTATATTCTGTACTCTGTATTCTAAATTCTGTGTTCTGAATTCCGTGTTCTAAATTCTGGGTTCTGTATTCTGCATTCTATGTACTATATTCCAATTTCTACATTCTATATTTTACATTCTATATTCTGTATTCTGTATTCTATATTCTAAATTCTCTGTTCTGATTTCCATCTTCTAAATTCTGGGTTCTGTATTCTATATTCTATATTCCATATTCTGTGTTCTACATTCTGAATTCTACATTCTATATTCTGTATTCTGTATTCTATATTCTAAATTCTGTGTTCTGAATTCCATGTTGTAAATTCTGGGTTCTGTATTCTGTATTCTATAATCAATATTCGGTGTTCGACATTCTATATTCTACATTCTATATTCTGTACTCTGTATTCTAAATTCTGTGTTCTGAATTCCATGTTCTAAATTCTGGGTTCTGCATTCTGTATTCTATATTCTATATTCTGTGGTCTACATTCTGAATTCTACATTCTATATTCTGTATTCTGTATTCTATATTCTATATTTTGTGTACTGAATTCCATGTTCTAAATTCTGAGTTCTGTATTCTGCATTCTATATTCTATATTCTGTGTTCTACATTTTGAATTCTACATTCTATATTCTGTATTCTGTATTCTATATTCTAAATTCTCTGTTCTGATTTCCATGTTCTAAATTCAGGGTTCTGTATTCTATATTCTATAATCAATATTTTGTGTTCAACATTCTATATTCTACATTCTATATTCTGTACTCTGTATTCTAAATTCTGTGTTCTGAATTCCATGTTCTAAATTCTGGGTTCTGCATTCTGTATTCTGTATTCTGTGTTCTACATTCTGTATTCAACATTCTATACTCTGTATTCTGTATTCTATATGCTAAATTCTCTGTTCTGAATTTCATGTTCTAAATTCTGGGTTCTGTATTCTGTATTCTATATTCTATATACTGTGCTCTACATTCTATATTCTACATTCTATATTCTGTACTCTGTATTCTAAATTCTGTGTTCTGAATTCCATGTTCTAAATTCTGGGATCTGTATTCTCTTTCTATATACTATATTCTATGTTCTACATTCTATATTCTACATTCCATATTCTGTATTCTGTATTCTACATTCTAAATTCTCTGTTCTGATATCCATGTTATAAATTCTGGGTTCTGTATTCTATATTCTATATTCCATATTCTGTGTTCTACATTCTGAATTCTACATTCTATATTCTGTATTCTGTATTCTATATTCTAAATTCTGTGTTCTGAATTCCATGTTCTAAATTCTGGGTTCTCTATTCTGTATTCTATAATCAATATTCTGTGTTCAACATTCTATATTCTACATTCTATATTCTGTACTCTGTATTCTAAATTCTGTGTTCTGAATTCCATGTTCTAAATTCTGGGTTCTGCATTCTGTATTCTATATTCTATATTCTGTGTTCTACATTCTGTATTCAACATTCTATACTCTGTATTCTGTATTCTATATTCTAAATTCTGTGTTCTGAATTCCATGTTCTATATTCTGGGTTCTGTATTCTGTATTCTATATTCTATATTCTGTGTTCTACATTCTATATTCTGTACTCTGTATTCTAAATTCTGTGTTCTGAATTCCAAGTTCTAAATTCTGGGTTCTGTATTCTACGTTCTATGTACTATATTCCATGTCCTACATTCTATATTCTACATTCTATATTCTGTATTCTGTATTCTGTATTCTATATTCTAAATTCTCTCTTCTGAATTCCATGTTCTAAATTCTGCGTTCTGTAATTTATATACTATATTCCATATTCTGTGTTCTACATTCTATATTCTACATTCTATATTCTGTATTCTGTATTCTATATTCTAAATTCTGTGTTCTGAATTCCATCTTCTAAATTCTGGGTTCTGCATTCTATATTCTATATTCCATATTCTGTGTTCTACATTCTGTATTCTACATTCTATATTCTGTATTCTGTATTCTATATTCTAAATTCTGTGTTCTGAATTCCATGTTCTAAATTCTCGGTTCTGCATTCTATATTCTATATTCTATATTCTGTGTTCTACATTCTGAATTCTACATTCAATATTCTGTATTCTGTATTCTATACTCTAAATTCTGTGTTCTGAATTCCATGTTCTAAATTCTCGGTTCTCTATTCTGTATTATATAATCAATATTCTGTGTTCAACATTCTGTATTCTACATTCTATATTCTGTACTCTGTATTCTAAATTCTGTGTTCTGAATTCCAAGTTCTAAATTCTGGGTTCTGCATTCTGTATTCTATATTCTATATTCTGTGTTATACATTCTGTATTCAACATTCTATACTCTGTTTTCTGTACTCTATATTCTAAACTCTGTGTTCTGAATTCCATGTTCTAAATTCTGGGTTCTGTATTCTGAATTCTATATTCTATATTCTGTGTTCTACATTCTATATTCTACATTCTATATTCTGTACTCTGTATTCTAAATTCTGTGTTCTGATTTCCATGTTCTAAATTCTGGGTTCTGCATTCTATATTCTATATTCTATATTCTGTGTTCTACATTCTGATTTCAACATTCTATACTCTGTATTAAGTATTCTATATTCAAAATTCTGTCTTCTGAATTCCATGTTCCAAATTCTGGGTTCTGTATTCTGTATTCTATATTCTATATTCTGTGTTCTACATTCTATATTCTACATTCTATATTCTGTACTCTGTATTCTAAATTCTGTGTTCTGAATTCCGTGTTCTAAATTCTGGGTTCTGTATTCTGCATTCTATGTACTATATTCCAATTTCTACATTCTATATTTTACATTCTATATTCTGTATTCTGTATTCTATATTCTAAATTCTCTCTTCTGAATTCCATGTTCTAAATTCTGCGTTCTGTAATTTATATTCTATATTCCATATTCTGTGTTCTACATTCTATATTCTACATTCTATATTCTGTATTCTGTATTCTATATTCTAAATTATGTGTTCTGAATTCCATCTTCTAAATTCTGGGTTCTGCATTCTATATTCTATATTCCATATTCTGTGTTCTACATTCTGTATTCTACATTCTATATTCTGTATTCTGTGTTCTATATTCTAAATTCTCTGTTCTGATTTCCATGTTCTAAATTCAGGGTTCTGTATTCTATATTCTATAATCAATATTTTGTGTTCAACATTCTATACTCTACATTCTATATTCTGTACTCTGTATTCTAAATTCTGTGTTCTGAATTCCATGTTCTAAATTCTGGGTTCTGCATTCTGTATTCTATATTCTGTATTCTGTGTTCTACATTTTGTATTCAACATTCTATACTCTGTATTCTGTATTCTATATGCTAAATTCTCTGTTCTGAATTCCATGTTCTAAATTCTGGGTTCTGTATTCTGTATTCTATATTCTATATACTGTGCTCTACATTCTATATTCTACATTCTATATTCTGTACTCTGTATTCTAAATTCTGTGTTCTGAATTCCATGTTCTAAATTCTGGGATCTGTATTCTCGTTCTATATACTATATTCTATGTTCTATATTCTATATTCTACATTCTATATTCTGTATTCTGTATTCTACATTCTAAATTCTCTGTTCTGATTTCCATGTTCTAAATTCTTGGTTCTGTATTCTATATTCTATATTCCATATTCTGTGTTCTACATTCTGAATTCTACATTCTATATTCTGTATTCTGTATTCTATATTCTAAATTCTGTGTTCTGAATTCCATGTTCTAAATTCTGGGTTCTCTATTCTGTATTCTATAATCAATATTCTGTGTTCAACATTCTATATTCTACATTCTATATTCTGTATTCTGTATTCTATATCCTAAATTCTCTCTTCTAAATTCCATGTTCTAAATTCTGCGTTCTGTAATTTATATTCTATATTCCATATTCTGTGTTCTACATTCTATATTCTGTATTCTGTATTCTATATTCTAAATTCTGTGTTCTGAATTCCATATTCTAAATTCTGGGTTCTGCATTCTATATTCTATATTCCATATTCTGTGTTCTACATTCTGAATTCTACATTCTATATTCTGTATTCTGTATTCCATATTCTAAATTCTGTGTTCTGAATTCCATGTTCTAAATTCTGGGTTCTGCATTCTATATTCTATATTCCATATTCTGTGTTCTACATTCTGTATTCTACATTCTATATTCTTCACTCTGTATTCTATATTCTAAATTCTGTGTTCTGAATTCCATGTTCTAACTTCTGGGTTCTGCATTCTATATTCTATATTCCATATTCTGTGTTCTACATTCTGTATTCAACATTCTATATTCTGCATTCTGTATTCTAAATTCTGTGTTCTAAATTCCATGTTCTAAATTCTCGGTTCTGCATTCTGTATTCTATATTCCATCTTCTGTGTTCTACATTCTGTATTTAGCATTCTATACTCTGTATTCTTTATTCTATATGCTAAATTCTCTATTCTGAATTCCATGTTCTAAATTCTGGGTTCTATATTCAGTATTTTATATTCTATATTCTGTGCTCTACATTCTATATTCTACATTCTATATTCTGTACTCTATATTCTAAATTCTGTGTTCTGAATTCCATGTTCTATATTCTGGGTTCTGTATTCTGCGTTCTATATACTATATTCTATGTTCTACATTCTATATTCTGTATTCTGTATTCTATATTCTAAATTCTCTGTTCTGATTTCCATCTTCTAAATTCTGGGTTCTGTATTCTATATTCTATATTCCATATTCTGTGTTCTACATTCTGAATTCTACATTCTATATTCTGTATTCTGTATTCTATATTCTAAATTCTGTGTTTGAATTCCATGTTCTAAATTCTCGGTTCTGCATTCTATATTCTATATTCCATATTCTGTGTTCTACATTCTGAATTCTACATTCTATATTCTGTATTCTGTATTCTATATTCCAAATTCTGTGTTCTGAATTCCATGTTCTAAATTCTGGGTTCTGTATTCTGTATTCTATATTCTATATTCTGTGTTCTACATTCTATATTCTACATTCTATATTCTGTACTCTGTATTCTAAATTCTGTGTTCTGAATTCCATGTTCTAAATTCTGGGTTCTGCATTCTGTATTCTATATTCTATATTCTGTGTTCTACATTCTGATTTCAACATTCTATACTCTGTATTAAGTATTCTATATTCAAAATTCTGTGTTCTGAATTCCATGTTCTAAATTCTGGGTTCTGTATTCTGTATTCTATATTCTATATTCTGTGTTCTACATTCTATATTCTACATTCTATATTCTGTACTCTGTATTCTAAATTCTGTGTTCTGAATTCCGTGTTCTAAATTCTGGGTTCTGTATTCTGCGTTCTATGTACTATATTCCATGTTCTACATTCTATATTCTACATTCTATATTCTGTATTCTGTATTCTATATTCTAAATTCTCTCTTCTGAATTCCATGTTCTAAATTCTGCGTTCTGCATTCTATATTCTATATTCCATATTCTGTGTTCTACATTCTATATTCTATATTCTATATTCTGTATTCTGTATTCTATATTCTAAATTATGTGTTCTGAATTCCATCTTCTAAATTCTGGGTTCTGCATTCTATATTCTATATTCCATATTCTGTGTTCTACATTCTGTGTTCTACATTCTGTATTCTACATTCTATATTCTTCACTCTGTATTCTATATTCTAAATTCTGTGTTCTGAATTCCATGTTCTAAATTCTGGGTTCTGCATTCTATATTCTATATTCCATATTCTGTGTTCTACATTCTGTATTCTACATTCTATATTCTGTATTCTGTATTCTATATTCTAAATTCTGTGTTCTGAATTCCATGTTCTAAATTCTGGGTTCTGCTTTCTATATTCTATATTCCATATTCTGTGTTCTACATTCTGTATTCTACATTCAATATTCTTCATTCTGTATTCTATATTCTAAATTCTGTGTTCTGAATTCCATGTTCTAAATTCTGGGTTCTGCATTCTGTATTCTATATTCTATATTCTGTGTTCTACATTCTGTATTCAGCATTCTATACTCTGTATTCTGTATTCTATATGCTAAATTCTCTGTTCTGAATTCCATGTTCTCAATTATGGGTTCTGTATTCTGTATTCTATATTCTATATTCTATGCTCTACATTCTGTATTCTACATTCTATATTCTGTACTCTGTATTCTAAATTCTGTGTTCTGAATTCCATGTTCTAAATTCTGGGTTCTGTATTCTGCGTTCTATATACTATATTCTGTGTTCTACATTCTATATTCTACATTGTATATTCTGTATTCTGTATTCTATATTCTAAATTCTGTGTTCTGAATTCCATGTTCTAAATTCTGGGTTCTGTATTCTGCGTTCTATATACTATATTCTGTGTTCTACATTCTATATTCTACATTGTATACTCTGTATTCTGTATTCTATATTCTAAATTCTGTGTTCTGAATTCCGTGTTCTAAATTCTGGGTTCTGCATTCTATATTCTATATTCCATATTCTGTGTTCTACATTCTGTATTCTACATTCTATATTCTGTATTCTGTATTCTATATTCTAAATTCTGTGTTCTGAATTCCATGTTCTAAATTCTCGGTTCTGCATTCTATATTCTATATTCCATATTCTGTGTTCTACATTCTGAATTCTACATTCTATATTCTGTATTCTGTATTCTATATTCTAAATTCTGTGTTCTGAATTCCATGTTCTAAATTCTGGGTTGTGTATTCTGTATTCTATAATCAATATTCTGTATTCAACATTCTATATTCTACATTCTATATTCTTTACTCTGTATTCTAAATTCTGTGTTCTGAATTCCATGTTCTAAATTCTGGGTTCTGCATTCTGTATTCTATATTCTATATTCTGTGTCCTACATTCTATATTCTACATTCTATATTCTGTATTCTGTATTCTATATCCTAAATTCTCTCTTCTAAATTCCATGTTCTAAATTCTGCGTTCTGTAATTTATATTCTATATTCCATATTCTGTGTTCTACATTCTATATTCTACATTCTATATTCTGTATTCTGTATTCTATATTCTAAATTCTGTGTTCTGAATTCCATCTTCTATATTCTGTGTTCTGCATTCTATATTCTATATTCCATATTCTGTGTTCTACATTGTGTATTCTACATTCTATATTCTGTATTCTGTATTCTATATTCTAAATTCTGTGTTCTGAATTCCATATTCTAAATTCTGGGTTCTGCATTCTATATTCTATATTCCATATTCTGTGTTCTACATTCTGAATTCTACATTCTATATTCTGTATTCTGTATTCTATATTCTAAATTCTGTGTTCTGAATTCCATGTTCTAAATTCTGGGTTCTGCATTCTATATTCTATGTTCCATATTCTGTGTTCTACATTCTGTATTCAACATTCTATATTCTGCATTCTGTATTCTAAATTCTGTGTTCTAAATTCCATGTTCTAAATTCTCGGTTCTGCATTCTGTATTCTATATTCCATCTTCTGTGTTCTACATTCTGTATTTAGCATTCTATACTCTGTATTCTTTATTCTATATGCTAAATTCTCTATTCTGTATTCCATGTTCTAAATTCTGGGTTCTATATTCAGTAGTTTATATTCTATATTCTGTGCTCTACATTCTATATTCTACATTCTATATTCTGTACTCTATATTCTAAATTCTGTGTTCTGAATTTCATGTTCTATATTCTGGGTTCTGTATTCTGCGTTCTATATACTATATTCTATGTTCTACATTCTATATTCTGTATTCTGTATTCTATATTCTAAATTCTCTGTTCTGATTTCCATCTTCTAAATTCTGGGTTCTGTATTCTATATTCTATATTCCATATTCTGTGTTCTACATTCTGAATTCTACATTCTATATTCTGTATTCTGTATTCTATATTCTAAATTCTGTGTTCTGAATTCCATGTTGTAAATTCTGGGTTCTGTATTCTGTATTCTATAATCAATATTCGGTGTTCGACATTCTATATTCTACATTCTATATTCTGTACTCTGTATTCTAAATTCTGTGTTCTGAATTCCATGTTCTAAATTCTGGGTTCTGCATTCTGTATTCTATATTCTATATTCTGTGGTCTACATTCTGAATTCTACATTCTATATTCTGTATTCTGTATTCTATATTCTATATTTTGTGTACTGAATTCCATGTTCTAAATTCTGAGTTCTGTATTCTGCATTCTATATTCTATATTCTGTGTTCTACATTTTGAATTCTACATTCTATATTCTGTATTCTGTATTCTATATTCTAAATTCTCTGTTCTGATTTCCATGTTCTAAATTCAGGGTTCTGTATTCTATATTCTATAATCAATATTTTGTGTTCAACATTCTATATTCTACATTCTATATTCTGTACTCTGTATTCTAAATTCTGTGTTCTGAATTCCATGTTCTAAATTCTGGGTTCTGCATTCTGTATTCTATATTCTGTATTCTGTGTTCTACATTCTGTATTCAACATTCTATACTCTGTATTCTGTATTCTATATGCTAAATTCTCTGTTCTGAATTTCATGTTCTAAATTCTGGGTTCTGTATTCTGTATTCTATATTCTATATACTGTGCTCTACATTCTATATTCTACATTCTATATTCTGTACTCTGTATTCTAAATTCTGTGTTCTGAATTCCATGTTCTAAATTCTGGGATCTGTATTCTCTTTCTATATACTATATTCTATGTTCTACATTCTATATTCTACATTCCATAGTCTGTATTCTGTATTCTACATTCTAAATTCTCTGTTCTGATATCCATGTTATAAATTCTGGGTTCTGTATTCTATATTCTATATTCCATATTCTGTGTTCTACATTCTGAATTCTACATTCTATATTCTGTATTCTGTATTCTATATTCTAAATTCTGTGTTCTGAATTCCATGTTCTAAATTCTGGGTTCTCTATTCTGTATTCTATAATCAATATTCTGTGTTCAACATTCTATATTCTACATTCTATATTCTGTACTCTGTATTCTAAATTCTGTGTTCTGAATTCCATGTTCTAAATTCTGGGTTCTGCATTCTGTATTCTATATTCTATATTCTGTGTTCTACATTCTGTATTCAGCATTCTATACTCTGTATTCTGTATTCTATATTCTAAATTCTGTGTTCTGAATTCCATGTTCTATATTCTGGGTTCTGTATTCTGTATTCTATATTCTATATTCTGTGTTCTACATTCTATATTCTGTACTCTGTATTCTAAATTCTGTGTTCTGAATTCCAAGTTCTAAATTCTGGGTTCTGTATTCTACGTTCTATGTACTATATTCCATGTCCTACATTCTATATTCTACATTCTATATTCTGTATTCTGTATTCTGTATTCTATATTCTAAATTCTCTCTTCTGAATTCCATGTTCTAAATTCTGCGTTCTGTAATTTATATACTATATTCCATATTCTGTGTTCTACATTCTATATTCTACATTCTATATTCTGTATTCTGTATTCTATATTCTAAATTCTGTGTTCTGAATTCCATCTTCTAAATTCTGGGTTCTGCATTCTATATTCTATATTCCATATTCTGTGTTCTACATTCTGTATTCTACATTCTATATTCTGTATTCTGTATTCTATATTCTAAATTCTGTGTTCTGAATTCCATGTTCTAAATTCTCGGTTCTGCATTCTATATTGTATATTCTATATTCTGTGTTCTACATTCTGAATTCTACATTCAATATTCTGTATTCTGTATTCTATACTCTAAATTCTGTGTTCTGAATTCCATGTTCTAAATTCTCGGTTCTCTATTCTGTATTCTATAATCAATATTCTATGTTCAACATTCTGTATTCTACATTCTATATTCTGTACTCTATATTCTAAATTCTGTGTTCTGAATTCCATGTTCTATATTCTGGGTTCTGTATTCTGCGTTCTATATACTATATTCTATGTTCTACATTCTATATTCTGTATTCTGTATTCTATATTCTAAATTCTCTGTTCTGATTTCCATCTTCTAAATTCTGGGTTCTGTATTCTATATTCTATATTCCATATTCTGTGTTCTACATTCTGAATTCTACATTCTATATTCTGTATTCTGTATTCTATATTCTAAATTCTGTGTTTGAATTCCATGTTCTAAATTCTCGGTTCTGCATTCTATATTCTATATTCCATATTCTGTGTTCTACATTCTGAATTCTACATTCTATATTCTGTATTCTGTATTCTATATTCAAAATTCTGTGTTCTGAATTCCATGTTCTAAATTCTGGGTTCTGTATTCTGTATTCTATATTCTATATTCTGTGTTCTACATTCTATATTCTACATTCTATATTCTGTACTCTGTATTCTAAATTCTGTGTTCTGAATTCCATGTTCTAAATTCTGGGTTCTGCATTCTGTATTCTATATTCTATATTCTGTGTTCTACATTCTGATTTCAACATTCTATACTCTGTATTAAGTATTCTATATTCAAAATTCTGTGTTCTGAATTCCATGTTCTAAATTCTGGGTTCTGTATTCTGTATTCTATATTCTATATTCTGTGTTCTACATTCTATATTCTACATTCTATATTCTGTACTCTGTATTCTAAATTCTGTGTTCTGAATTCCGTGTTCTAAATTCTGGGTTCTGTATTCTGCGTTCTATGTACTATATTCCATGTTCTACATTCTATATTCTACATTCTATATTCTGTATTCTGTATTCTATATTCTAAATTCTCTCTTGTGAATTCCATGTTCTAAATTCTGCGTTCTCTAATTTATATTCCATATTCCATATTCTGTGTTCTACATTCTATATTCTATATTCTATATTCTGTATTCTGTATTCTATATTCTAAATTATGTGTTCTGAATTCCATCTTCTAAATTCTGGGTTCTGCATTCTATATTCTATATTCCATATTCTGTGTTCTACATTCTGTGTTCTACATTCTGTATTCTACATTCTATATTCTTCACTCTGTATTCTATATTCTAAATTCTGTGTTCTGAATTCCATGTTCTAAATTCTGGGTTCTGCATTCTATATTCTATATTCCATATTCTGTGTTCTACATTCTGTATTCTACATTCTATATTCTGTATTCTGTATTCTATATTTTAAATTCTGTGTTCTGAATTCCATGTTCTAAATTCTGGGTTCTGCTTTCTATATTCTATATTCCATATTCTGTGTTCTACATTCTGTATTCTACATTCAATATTCTTCATTCTGTATTCTATATTCTAAATTCTGTGTTCTGAATTCCATGTTCTAAATTCTGGGTTCTGCATTCTGTATTCTATATTCTATATTCTGTGTTCTACATTCTGTATTCAGCATTCTATACTCTGTATTCTGTATTCTATATGCTAAATTCTCTGTTCTGAATTCCATGTTCTAAATTATGGGTTCTGTATTCTGTATTCTATATTCTATATTCTATGCTCTACATTCTGTATTCTACATTCTATATTCTGTACTCTGTATTCTAAATTCTGTGTTCTGAATTCCATGTTCTAAATTCTGGGTTCTGTATTCTGCGTTCTATATACTATATTCTGTGTTCTACATTCTATATTCTACATTGTATATTCTGTATTCTGTATTCTATATTCTAAATTCTGTGTTCTGAATTCCATGTTCTAAATTCTGGGTTCTGTATTCTGCGTTCTATATACTATATTCTGTGTTCTACATTCTATATTCTACATTGTATACTCTGTATTCTGTATTCTATATTCTAAATTCTGTGTTCTGAATTCCGTGTTCTAAATTCTGGGTTCTGCATTCTATATTCTATATTCCATATTCTGTGTTCTACATTCTGTATTCTACATTCTATATTCTGTATTCTGTATTCTATATTCTAAATTCTGTGTTCTGAATTCCATGTTCTAAATTCTCGGTTCTGCATTCTATATTCTATATTCCATATTTTGTGTTCTACATTCTGAATTCTACATTCTATATTCTGTATTCTGTATTCTATATTCTAAATTCTGTGTTCTGAATTCCATGTTCTAAATTCTGGGTTGTGTATTCTGTATTCTATAATCAATATTCTGTGTTCAACATTCTATATTCTACATTCTATATTCTTTACTCTGTATTCTAAATTCTGTGTTCTGAATTCCATGTTCTAAATTCTGGGTTCTGCATTCTGTATTCTATATTCTATATTCTGTGTCCTACATTCTATATTCTACATTCTATATTCTGTATTCTGTATTCTATATCCTAAATTCTCTCTTCTAAATTCCATGTTATAAATTCTGCGTTCTGTAATTTATATTCTATATTCCATATTCTGTGTTCTACATTCTATATTCTACATTCTATATTCTGTATTCTGTATTCTATATTCTAAATTCTGTGTTCTGAATTCCATCTTCTATATTCTGTGTTCTGCATTCTATATTCTATATTCCATATTCTGTGTTCTACATTGTGTATTCTACATTCTATATTCTGTATTCTGTATTCTATATTCTAAATTCTGTGTTCTGAATTCCATATTCTAAATTCTGGGTTCTGCATTCTATATTCTATATTCCATATTCTGTGTTCTACATTCTGAATTCTACATTCTATATTCTGTATTCTGTATTCTATATTCTAAATTCTGTGTTCTGAATTCCATGTTCTAAATTCTGGGTTCTGCATTCTATATTCTATATTCCATATTCTGTGTTCTACATTCTGTATTCAACATTCTATATTCTGCATTCTGTATTCTAAATTCTGTGTTCTAAATTCCATGTTCTAAATTCTCGGTTCTGCATTCTGTATTCTATATTCCATCTTCTGTGTTCTACATTCTGTATTTAGCATTCTATACTCTGTATTCTTTATTCTATATGCTAAATTCTCTATTCTGTATTCCATGTTCTAAATTCTGGGTTCTATATTCAGTAGTTTATATTCTATATTCTGTGCTCTACATTCTATATTCTACATTCTATATTCTGTACTCTATATTCTAAATTCTGTGTTCTGAATTCCATGTTCTATATTCTGGGTTCTGTATTCTGCGTTCTATATACTATATTCTATGTTCTACATTCTATATTCTGTATTCTGTATTCTATATTCTAAATTCTCTGTTCTGATTTCCATCTTCTAAATTCTGGGTTCTGTATTCTATATTCTATATTCCATATTCTGTGTTCTACATTCTGAATTCTACATTCTATATTCTGTATTCTGTATTCTATATTCTAAATTCTGTGTTCTGAATTCCATGTTGTAAATTCTGGGTTCTGTATTCTGTATTCTATAATCAATATTCGGTGTTCGACATTCTATATTCTACATTCTATATTCTGTACTCTGTATTCTAAATTCTGTGTTCTGAATTCCATGTTCTAAATTCTGGGTTCTGCATTCTGTATTCTATATTCTATATTCTGTGGTCTACATTCTGAATTCTACATTCTATATTCTGTATTCTGTATTCTATATTCTATATTTTGTGTACTGAATTCCATGTTCTAAATTCTGAGTTCTGTATTCTGCATTCTATATTCTATATTCTGTGTTCTACATTTTGAATTCTACATTCTATATTCTGTATTCTGTATTCTATATTCTAAATTCTCTGTTCTGATTTCCATGTTCTAAATTCAGGGTTCTGTATTCTATATTCTATAATCAATATTTTGTGTTCAACATTCTATATTCTACATTCTATATTCTGTACTCTGTATTCTAAATTCTGTGTTCTGAATTCCATGTTCTAAATTCTGGGTTCTGCATTCTGTATTCTATATTCTGTATTCTGTGTTCTACATTCTGTATTCAACATTCTATACTCTGTATTCTGTATTCTATATGCTAAATTCTCTGTTCTGAATTTCATGTTCTAAATTCTGGGTTCTGTATTCTGTATTCTATATTCTATATACTGTGCTCTACATTCTATATTCTACATTCTATATTCTGTACTCTGTATTCTAAATTCTGTGTTCTGAATTCCATGTTCTAAATTCTGGGATCTGTATTCTCTTTCTATATACTATATTCTATGTTCTACATTCTATATTCTACATTCCATAGTCTGTATTCTGTATTCTACATTCTAAATTCTCTGTTCTGATATCCATGTTATAAATTCTGGGTTCTGTATTCTATATTCTATATTCCATATTCTGTGTTCTACATTCTGAATTCTACATTCTATATTCTGTATTCTGTATTCTATATTCTAAATTCTGTGTTCTGAATTCCATGTTCTAAATTCTGGGTTCTCTATTCTGTATTCTATAATCAATATTCTGTGTTCAACATTCTATATTCTACATTCTATATTCTGTACTCTGTATTCTAAATTCTGTGTTCTGAATTCCATGTTCTAAATTCTGGGTTCTGCATTCTGTATTCTATATTCTATATTCTGTGTTCTACATTCTGTATTCAACATTCTATACTCTGTATTCTGTATTCTATATTCAAAATTCTGTGTTCTGAATTCCATGTTCTAAATTCTGGGTTCTGTATTCTGCGTTCTATATACTATATTCTGTGTTCTACATTCTATATTCTACATTGTATACTCTGTATTCTGTATTCTATATCCTAATTCTGTGTTCTGAATTCCGTGTTCTAAATTCTGGGTTCTGCGTTCTATATTCTATATTCCATATTCTGTGTTCTACATTCTGTATTCTACATTCTATATTCTGTATTCTGTATTCTATATTCTAAATTCTGTGTTCTGAATTCCATGTTCTAAATTCTCGGTTCTGCATTCTATATTCTATATTCCATATTCTGTGTTCTACATTCTGAATTCTACATTCTATATTCTGTATTCTGTATTCTATATTCTAAATTCTGTGTTCTGAATTCCATGTTCTAAATTCTGGGTTGTGTATTCTGTATTCTATAATCAATATTCTGTGTTCAACATTCTATATTCTACATTCTATATTCTTTACTCTGTATTCTAAATTCTGTGTTCTGAATTCCATGTTCTAAATTCTGGGTTCTGCATTCTGTATTCTATATTCTATATTCTGTGTCCTACATTCTATATTCTACATTCTATATTCTGTATTCTGTATTCTATATCCTAAATTCTCTCTTCTAAATTCCATGTTCTAAATTCTGCGTTCTGTAATTTATATTCTATATTCCATATTCTGTGTTCTACATTCTATATTCTACATTCTATATTCTGTATTCTGTATTCTATATTCTAAATTCTGTGTTCTGAATTCCATCTTCTATATTCTGTGTTCTGCATTCTATATTCTATATTCCATACTCTGTGTTCTACATTGTGTATTCTACATTCTATATTCTGTATTCTGTATTCTATATTCTAAATTCTGTGTTCTGAATTCCATATTCTAAATTCTGGGTTCTGCATTCTATATTCTATATTCCATATTCTGTGTTCTACATTCTGAATTCTACATTCTATATTCTGTATTCTGTATTCTATATTCTAAATTCTGTGTTCTGAATTCCATGTTCTAAATTCTGGGTTCTGCATTCTATATTCTATATTCCATATTCTGTGTTCTACATTCTGTATTCAACATTCTATATTCTGCATTCTGTATTCTAAATTCTGTGTTCTAAATTCCATGTTCTAAATTCTCGGTTCTGCATTCTGTATTCTATATTCCATCTTCTGTGTTCTACATTCTGTATTTAGCATTCTATACTCTGTATTCTTTATTCTATATGCTAAATTCTCTATTCTGTATTCCATGTTCTAAATTCTGGGTTCTATATTCAGTATTTTATATTCTATATTCTGTGCTCTACATTCTATATTCTACATTCTATATTCTGTACTCTATATTCTAAATTCTGTGTTCTGAATTCCATGTTCTATATTCTGGGTTCTGTATTCTGCGTTCTATATACTATATTCTATGTTCTACATTCTATATTCTGTATTCTGTATTCTATATTCTAAATTCTCTGTTCTGATTTCCATCTTCTAAATTCTGGGTTCTGTATTCTATATTCTATATTCCATATTCTGTGTTCTACATTCTGAATTCTACATTCTATATTCTGTATTCTGTATTCTATATTCTAAATTCTGTGTTCTGAATTCCATGTTGTAAATTCTGGGTTCTGTATTCTGTATTCTATAATCAATATTCGGTGTTCGACATTCTATATTCTACATTCTATATTCTGTACTCTGTATTCTAAATTCTGTGTTCTGAATTCCATGTTCTAAATTCTGGGTTCTGCATTCTGTATTCTATATTCTATATTCTGTGGTCTACATTCTGAATTCTACATTCTATATTCTGTATTCTGTATTCTATATTCTATATTTTGTGTACTGAATTCCATGTTCTAAATTCTGAGTTCTGTATTCTGCATTCTATATTCTATATTCTGTGTTCTACATTTTGAATTCTACATTCTATATTCTGTATTCTGTATTCTATATTCTAAATTCTCTGTTCTGATTTCCATGTTCTAAATTCAGGGTTCTGTATTCTATATTCTATAATCAATATTTTGTGTTCAACATTCTATATTCTACATTCTATATTCTGTACTCTGTATTCTAAATTCTGTGTTCTGAATTCCATGTTCTAAATTCTGGGTTCTGCATTCTGTATTCTGTATTCTGTGTTCTACATTCTGTATTCAACATTCTATACTCTGTATTCTGTATTCTATATGCTAAATTCTCTGTTCTGAATTTCATGTTCTAAATTCTGGGTTCTGTATTCTGTATTCTATATTCTATATACTGTGCTCTACATTCTATATTCTACATTCTATATTCTGTACTCTGTATTCTAAATTCTGTGTTCTGAATTCCATGTTCTAAATTCTGGGATCTGTATTCTCTTTCTATATACTATATTCTATGTTCTACATTCTATATTCTACATTCCATATTCTGTATTCTGTATTCTACATTCTAAATTCTCTGTTCTGATATCCATGTTATAAATTCTGGGTTCTGTATTCTATATTCTATATTCCATATTCTGTGTTCTACATTCTGAATTCTACATTCTATATTCTGTATTCTGTATTCTATATTCTAAATTCTGTGTTCTGAATTCCATGTTCTAAATTCTGGGTTCTCTATTCTGTATTCTATAATCAATATTCTGTGTTCAACATTCTATATTCTACATTCTATATTCTGTACTCTGTATTCTAAATTCTGTGTTCTGAATTCCATGTTCTAAATTCTGGGTTCTGCATTCTGTATTCTATATTCTATATTCTGTGTTCTACATTCTGTATTCAACATTCTATACTCTGTATTCTGTATTCTATATTCTAAATTCTGTGTTCTGAATTCCATGTTCTATATTCTGGGTTCTGTATTCTGTATTCTATATTCTATATTCTGTGTTCTACATTCTATATTCTGTACTCTGTATTCTAAATTCTGTGTTCTGAATTCCAAGTTCTAAATTCTGGGTTCTGTATTCTACGTTCTATGTACTATATTCCATGTCCTACATTCTATATTCTACATTCTATATTCTGTATTCTGTATTCTGTATTCTATATTCTAAATTCTCTCTTCTGAATTCCATGTTCTAAATTCTGCGTTCTGTAATTTATATACTATATTCCATATTCTGTGTTCTACATTCTATATTCTACATTCTATATTCTGTATTCTGTATTCTATATTCTAAATTCTGTGTTCTGAATTCCATCTTCTAAATTCTGGGTTCTGCATTCTATATTCTATATTCCATATTCTGTGTTCTACATTCTGTATTCTACATTCTATATTCTGTATTCTGTATTCTATATTCTAAATTCTGTGTTCTGAATTCCATGTTCTAAATTCTCGGTTCTGCATTCTATATTCTATATTCTATATTCTGTGTTCTACATTCTGAATTCTACATTCAATATTCTGTATTCTGTATTCTATACTCTAAATTCTGTGTTCTGAATTCCATGTTCTAAATTCTCGGTTCTCTATTCTGTATTATATAATCAATATTCTGTGTTCAACATTCTGTATTCTACATTCTATATTCTGTACTCTGTATTCTAAATTCTGTGTTCTGAATTCCAAGTTCTAAATTCTGGGTTCTGCATTCTGTATTCTATATTCTATATTCTGTGTTATACATTCTGTATTCAACATTCTATACTCTGTTTTCTGTACTCTATATTCTAAACTCTGTGTTCTGAATTCCATGTTCTAAATTCTGGGTTCTGTATTCTGAATTCTATATTCTATATTCTGTGTTCTACATTCTATATTCTACATTCTATATTCTGTACTCTGTATTCTAAATTCTGTGTTCTGATTTCCATGTTCTAAATTCTGGGTTCTGCATTCTATATTCTATATTCTATATTCTGTGTTCTACATTCTGATTTCAACATTCTATACTCTGTATTAAGTATTCTATATTCAAAATTCTGTCTTCTGAATTCCATGTTCCAAATTCTGGGTTCTGTATTCTGTATTCTATATTCTATATTCTGTGTTCTACATTCTATATTCTACATTCTATATTCTGTACTCTGTATTCTAAATTCTGTGTTCTGAATTCCGTGTTCTAAATTCTGGGTTCTGTATTCTGCATTCTATGTACTATATTCCAATTTCTACATTCTATATTTTACATTCTATATTCTGTATTCTGTATTCTATATTCTAAATTCTCTGTTCTGATTTCCATCTTCTAAATTCTGGGTTCTGTATTCTATATTCTATATTCCATATTCTGTGTTCTACATTCTGAATTCTACATTCTATATTCTGTATTCTGTATTCTATATTCTAAATTCTGTGTTCTGAATTCCATGTTGTAAATTCTGGGTTCTGTATTCTGTATTCTATAATCAATATTCGGTGTTCGACATTCTATATTCTACATTCTATATTCTGTACTCTGTATTCTAAATTCTGTGTTCTGAATTCCATGTTCTAAATTCTGGGTTCTGCATTCTGTATTCTATATTCTATATTCTGTGGTCTACATTCTGAATTCTACATTCTATATTCTGTATTCTGTATTCTATATTCTATATTTTGTGTACTGAATTCCATGTTCTAAATTCTGAGTTCTGTATTCTGCATTCTATATTCTATATTCTGTGTTCTACATTTTGAATTCTACATTCTATATTCTGTATTCTGTATTCTATATTCTAAATTCTCTGTTCTGATTTCCATGTTCTAAATTCAGGGTTCTGTATTCTATATTCTATAATCAATATTTTGTGTTCAACATTCTATATTCTACATTCTATATTCTGTACTCTGTATTCTAAATTCTGTGTTCTGAATTCCATGTTCTAAATTCTGGGTTCTGCATTCTGTATTCTGTATTCTGTGTTCTACATTCTGTATTCAACATTCTATACTCTGTATTCTGTATTCTATATGCTAAATTCTCTGTTCTGAATTTCATGTTCTAAATTCTGGGTTCTGTATTCTGTATTCTATATTCTATATACTGTGCTCTACATTCTATATTCTACATTCTATATTCTGTACTCTGTATTCTAAATTCTGTGTTCTGAATTCCATGTTCTAAATTCTGGGATCTGTATTCTCTTTCTATATACTATATTCTATGTTCTACATTCTATATTCTACATTCCATATTCTGTATTCTGTATTCTACATTCTAAATTCTCTGTTCTGATATCCATGTTATAAATTCTGGGTTCTGTATTCTATATTCTATATTCCATATTCTGTGTTCTACATTCTGAATTCTACATTCTATATTCTGTATTCTGTATTCTATATTCTAAATTCTGTGTTCTGAATTCCATGTTCTAAATTCTGGGTTCTCTATTCTGTATTCTATAATCAATATTCTGTGTTCAACATTCTATATTCTACATTCTATATTCTGTACTCTGTATTCTAAATTCTGTGTTCTGAATTCCATGTTCTAAATTCTGGGTTCTGCATTCTGTATTCTATATTCTATATTCTGTGTTCTACATTCTGTATTCAACATTCTATACTCTGTATTCTGTATTCTATATTCTAAATTCTGTGTTCTGAATTCCATGTTCTATATTCTGGGTTCTGTATTCTGTATTCTATATTCTATATTCTGTGTTCTACATTCTATATTCTGTACTCTGTATTCTAAATTCTGTGTTCTGAATTCCAAGTTCTAAATTCTGGGTTCTGTATTCTACGTTCTATGTACTATATTCCATGTCCTACATTCTATATTCTACATTCTATATTCTGTATTCTGTATTCTGTATTCTATATTCTAAATTCTCTCTTCTGAATTCCATGTTCTAAATTCTGCGTTCTGTAATTTATATACTATATTCCATATTCTGTGTTCTACATTCTATATTCTACATTCTATATTCTGTATTCTGTATTCTATATTCTAAATTCTGTGTTCTGAATTCCATCTTCTAAATTCTGGGTTCTGCATTCTATATTCTATATTCCATATTCTGTGTTCTACATTCTGTATTCTACATTCTATATTCTGTATTCTGTATTCTATATTCTAAATTCTGTGTTCTGAATTCCATGTTCTAAATTCTCGGTTCTGCATTCTATATTCTATATTCTATATTCTGTGTTCTACATTCTGAATTCTACATTCAATATTCTGTATTCTGTATTCTATACTCTAAATTCTGTGTTCTGAATTCCATGTTCTAAATTCTCGGTTCTCTATTCTGTATTATATAATCAATATTCTGTGTTCAACATTCTGTATTCTACATTCTATATTCTGTACTCTGTATTCTAAATTCTGTGTTCTGAATTCCAAGTTCTAAATTCTGGGTTCTGCATTCTGTATTCTATATTCTATATTCTGTGTTATACATTCTGTATTCAACATTCTATACTCTGTTTTCTGTACTCTATATTCTAAACTCTGTGTTCTGAATTCCATGTTCTAAATTCTGGGTTCTGTATTCTGAATTCTATATTCTATATTCTGTGTTCTACATTCTATATTCTACATTCTATATTCTGTACTCTGTATTCTAAATTCTGTGTTCTGATTTCCATGTTCTAAATTCTGGGTTCTGCATTCTATATTCTATATTCTATATTCTGTGTTCTACATTCTGATTTCAACATTCTATACTCTGTATTAAGTATTCTATATTCAAAATTCTGTCTTCTGAATTCCATGTTCCAAATTCTGGGTTCTGTATTCTGTATTCTATATTCTATATTCTGTGTTCTACATTCTATATTCTACATTCTATATTCTGTACTCTGTATTCTAAATTCTGTGTTCTGAATTCCGTGTTCTAAATTCTGGGTTCTGTATTCTGCATTCTATGTACTATATTCCAATTTCTACATTCTATATTTTACATTCTATATTCTGTATTCTGTATTCTATATTCTAAATTCTCTCTTCTGAATTCCATGTTCTAAATTCTGCGTTCTGTAATTTATATTCTATATTCCATATTCTGTGTTCTACATTCTATATTCTACATTCTATATTCTGTATTCTGTATTCTATATTCTAAATTATGTGTTCTGAATTCCATCTTCTAAATTCTGGGTTCTGCATTCTATATTCTATATTCCATATTCTGTGTTCTACATTCTGTATTCTACATTCTATATTCTGTATTCTGTGTTCTATATTCTAAATTCTCTGTTCTGATTTCCATGTTCTAAATTCAGGGTTCTGTATTCTATATTCTATAATCAATATTTTGTGTTCAACATTCTATACTCTACATTCTATATTCTGTACTCTGTATTCTAAATTCTGTGTTCTGAATTCCATGTTCTAAATTCTGGGTTCTGCATTCTGTATTCTATATTCTGTATTCTGTGTTCTACATTTTGTATTCAACATTCTATACTCTGTATTCTGTATTCTATATGCTAAATTCTCTGTTCTGAATTCCATGTTCTAAATTCTGGGTTCTGTATTCTGTATTCTATATTCTATATACTGTGCTCTACATTCTATATTCTACATTCTATATTCTGTACTCTGTATTCTAAATTCTGTGTTCTGAATTCCATGTTCTAAATTCTGGGATCTGTATTCTCGTTCTATATACTATATTCTATGTTCTATATTCTATATTCTACATTCTATATTCTGTATTCTGTATTCTACATTCTAAATTCTCTGTTCTGATTTCCATGTTCTAAATTCTTGGTTCTGTATTCTATATTCTATATTCCATATTCTGTGTTCTACATTCTGAATTCTACATTCTATATTCTGTATTCTGTATTCTATATTCTAAATTCTGTGTTCTGAATTCCATGTTCTAAATTCTGGGTTCTCTATTCTGTATTCTATAATCAATATTCTGTGTTCAACATTCTATATTCTACATTCTATATTCTGTATTCTGTATTCTATATCCTAAATTCTCTCTTCTAAATTCCATGTTCTAAATTCTGCGTTCTGTAATTTATATTCTATATTCCATATTCTGTGTTCTACATTCTATATTCTGTATTCTGTATTCTATATTCTAAATTCTGTGTTCTGAATTCCATATTCTAAATTCTGGGTTCTGCATTCTATATTCTATATTCCATATTCTGTGTTCTACATTCTGAATTCTACATTCTATATTCTGTATTCTGTATTCCATATTCTAAATTCTGTGTTCTGAATTCCATGTTCTAAATTCTGGGTTCTGCATTCTATATTCTATATTCCATATTCTGTGTTCTACATTCTGTATTCTACATTCTATATTCTTCACTCTGTATTCTATATTCTAAATTCTGTGTTCTGAATTCCATGTTCTAACTTCTGGGTTCTGCATTCTATATTCTATATTCCATATTCTGTGTTCTACATTCTGTATTCAACATTCTATATTCTGCATTCTGTATTCTAAATTCTGTGTTCTAAATTCCATGTTCTAAATTCTCGGTTCTGCATTCTGTATTCTATATTCCATCTTCTGTGTTCTACATTCTGTATTTAGCATTCTATACTCTGTATTCTTTATTCTATATGCTAAATTCTCTATTCTGAATTCCATGTTCTAAATTCTGGGTTCTATATTCAGTATTTTATATTCTATATTCTGTGCTCTACATTCTATATTCTACATTCTATATTCTGTACTCTATATTCTAAATTCTGTGTTCTGAATTCCATGTTCTATATTCTGGGTTCTGTATTCTGCGTTCTATATACTATATTCTATGTTCTACATTCTATATTCTGTATTCTGTATTCTATATTCTAAATTCTCTGTTCTGATTTCCATCTTCTAAATTCTGGGTTCTGTATTCTATATTCTATATTCCATATTCTGTGTTCTACATTCTGAATTCTACATTCTATATTCTGTATTCTGTATTCTATATTCTAAATTCTGTGTTTGAATTCCATGTTCTAAATTCTCGGTTCTGCATTCTATATTCTATATTCCATATTCTGTGTTCTACATTCTGAATTCTACATTCTATATTCTGTATTCTGTATTCTATATTCCAAATTCTGTGTTCTGAATTCCATGTTCTAAATTCTGGGTTCTGTATTCTGTATTCTATATTCTATATTCTGTGTTCTACATTCTATATTCTACATTCTATATTCTGTACTCTGTATTCTAAATTCTGTGTTCTGAATTCCATGTTCTAAATTCTGGGTTCTGCATTCTGTATTCTATATTCTATATTCTGTGTTCTACATTCTGATTTCAACATTCTATACTCTGTATTAAGTATTCTATATTCAAAATTCTGTGTTCTGAATTCCATGTTCTAAATTCTGGGTTCTGTATTCTGTATTCTATATTCTATATTCTGTGTTCTACATTCTATATTCTACATTCTATATTCTGTACTCTGTATTCTAAATTCTGTGTTCTGAATTCCGTGTTCTAAATTCTGGGTTCTGTATTCTGCGTTCTATGTACTATATTCCATGTTCTACATTCTATATTCTACATTCTATATTCTGTATTCTGTATTCTATATTCTAAATTCTCTCTTCTGAATTCCATGTTCTAAATTCTGCGTTCTGCATTCTATATTCTATATTCCATATTCTGTGTTCTACATTCTATATTCTATATTCTATATTCTGTATTCTGTATTCTATATTCTAAATTATGTGTTCTGAATTCCATCTTCTAAATTCTGGGTTCTGCATTCTATATTCTATATTCCATATTCTGTGTTCTACATTCTGTGTTCTACATTCTGTATTCTACATTCTATATTCTTCACTCTGTATTCTATATTCTAAATTCTGTGTTCTGAATTCCATGTTCTAAATTCTGGGTTCTGCATTCTATATTCTATATTCCATATTCTGTGTTCTACATTCTGTATTCTACATTCTATATTCTGTATTCTGTATTCTATATTCTAAATTCTGTGTTCTGAATTCCATGTTCTAAATTCTGGGTTCTGCTTTCTATATTCTATATTCCATATTCTGTGTTCTACATTCTGTATTCTACATTCAATATTCTTCATTCTGTATTCTATATTCTAAATTCTGTGTTCTGAATTCCATGTTCTAAATTCTGGGTTCTGCATTCTGTATTCTATATTCTATATTCTGTGTTCTACATTCTGTATTCAGCATTCTATACTCTGTATTCTGTATTCTATATGCTAAATTCTCTGTTCTGAATTCCATGTTCTCAATTATGGGTTCTGTATTCTGTATTCTATATTCTATATTCTATGCTCTACATTCTGTATTCTACATTCTATATTCTGTACTCTGTATTCTAAATTCTGTGTTCTGAATTCCATGTTCTAAATTCTGGGTTCTGTATTCTGCGTTCTATATACTATATTCTGTGTTCTACATTCTATATTCTACATTGTATATTCTGTATTCTGTATTCTATATTCTAAATTCTGTGTTCTGAATTCCATGTTCTAAATTCTGGGTTCTGTATTCTGCGTTCTATATACTATATTCTGTGTTCTACATTCTATATTCTACATTGTATACTCTGTATTCTGTATTCTATATTCTAAATTCTGTGTTCTGAATTCCGTGTTCTAAATTCTGGGTTCTGCATTCTATATTCTATATTCCATATTCTGTGTTCTACATTCTGTATTCTACATTCTATATTCTGTATTCTGTATTCTATATTCTAAATTCTGTGTTCTGAATTCCATGTTCTAAATTCTCGGTTCTGCATTCTATATTCTATATTCCATATTCTGTGTTCTACATTCTGAATTCTACATTCTATATTCTGTATTCTGTATTCTATATTCTAAATTCTGTGTTCTGAATTCCATGTTCTAAATTCTGGGTTGTGTATTCTGTATTCTATAATCAATATTCTGTATTCAACATTCTATATTCTACATTCTATATTCTTTACTCTGTATTCTAAATTCTGTGTTCTGAATTCCATGTTCTAAATTCTGGGTTCTGCATTCTGTATTCTATATTCTATATTCTGTGTCCTACATTCTATATTCTACATTCTATATTCTGTATTCTGTATTCTATATCCTAAATTCTCTCTTCTAAATTCCATGTTCTAAATTCTGCGTTCTGTAATTTATATTCTATATTCCATATTCTGTGTTCTACATTCTATATTCTACATTCTATATTCTGTATTCTGTATTCTATATTCTAAATTCTGTGTTCTGAATTCCATCTTCTATATTCTGTGTTCTGCATTCTATATTCTATATTCCATATTCTGTGTTCTACATTGTGTATTCTACATTCTATATTCTGTATTCTGTATTCTATATTCTAAATTCTGTGTTCTGAATTCCATATTCTAAATTCTGGGTTCTGCATTCTATATTCTATATTCCATATTCTGTGTTCTACATTCTGAATTCTACATTCTATATTCTGTATTCTGTATTCTATATTCTAAATTCTGTGTTCTGAATTCCATGTTCTAAATTCTGGGTTCTGCATTCTATATTCTATGTTCCATATTCTGTGTTCTACATTCTGTATTCAACATTCTATATTCTGCATTCTGTATTCTAAATTCTGTGTTCTAAATTCCATGTTCTAAATTCTCGGTTCTGCATTCTGTATTCTATATTCCATCTTCTGTGTTCTACATTCTGTATTTAGCATTCTATACTCTGTATTCTTTATTCTATATGCTAAATTCTCTATTCTGTATTCCATGTTCTAAATTCTGGGTTCTATATTCAGTAGTTTATATTCTATATTCTGTGCTCTACATTCTATATTCTACATTCTATATTCTGTACTCTATATTCTAAATTCTGTGTTCTGAATTTCATGTTCTATATTCTGGGTTCTGTATTCTGCGTTCTATATACTATATTCTATGTTCTACATTCTATATTCTGTATTCTGTATTCTATATTCTAAATTCTCTGTTCTGATTTCCATCTTCTAAATTCTGGGTTCTGTATTCTATATTCTATATTCCATATTCTGTGTTCTACATTCTGAATTCTACATTCTATATTCTGTATTCTGTATTCTATATTCTAAATTCTGTGTTCTGAATTCCATGTTGTAAATTCTGGGTTCTGTATTCTGTATTCTATAATCAATATTCGGTGTTCGACATTCTATATTCTACATTCTATATTCTGTACTCTGTATTCTAAATTCTGTGTTCTGAATTCCATGTTCTAAATTCTGGGTTCTGCATTCTGTATTCTATATTCTATATTCTGTGGTCTACATTCTGAATTCTACATTCTATATTCTGTATTCTGTATTCTATATTCTATATTTTGTGTACTGAATTCCATGTTCTAAATTCTGAGTTCTGTATTCTGCATTCTATATTCTATATTCTGTGTTCTACATTTTGAATTCTACATTCTATATTCTGTATTCTGTATTCTATATTCTAAATTCTCTGTTCTGATTTCCATGTTCTAAATTCAGGGTTCTGTATTCTATATTCTATAATCAATATTTTGTGTTCAACATTCTATATTCTACATTCTATATTCTGTACTCTGTATTCTAAATTCTGTGTTCTGAATTCCATGTTCTAAATTCTGGGTTCTGCATTCTGTATTCTATATTCTGTATTCTGTGTTCTACATTCTGTATTCAACATTCTATACTCTGTATTCTGTATTCTATATGCTAAATTCTCTGTTCTGAATTTCATGTTCTAAATTCTGGGTTCTGTATTCTGTATTCTATATTCTATATACTGTGCTCTACATTCTATATTCTACATTCTATATTCTGTACTCTGTATTCTAAATTCTGTGTTCTGAATTCCATGTTCTAAATTCTGGGATCTGTATTCTCTTTCTATATACTATATTCTATGTTCTACATTCTATATTCTACATTCCATAGTCTGTATTCTGTATTCTACATTCTAAATTCTCTGTTCTGATATCCATGTTATAAATTCTGGGTTCTGTATTCTATATTCTATATTCCATATTCTGTGTTCTACATTCTGAATTCTACATTCTATATTCTGTATTCTGTATTCTATATTCTAAATTCTGTGTTCTGAATTCCATGTTCTAAATTCTGGGTTCTCTATTCTGTATTCTATAATCAATATTCTGTGTTCAACATTCTATATTCTACATTCTATATTCTGTACTCTGTATTCTAAATTCTGTGTTCTGAATTCCATGTTCTAAATTCTGGGTTCTGCATTCTGTATTCTATATTCTATATTCTGTGTTCTACATTCTGTATTCAGCATTCTATACTCTGTATTCTGTATTCTATATTCTAAATTCTGTGTTCTGAATTCCATGTTCTATATTCTGGGTTCTGTATTCTGTATTCTATATTCTATATTCTGTGTTCTACATTCTATATTCTGTACTCTGTATTCTAAATTCTGTGTTCTGAATTCCAAGTTCTAAATTCTGGGTTCTGTATTCTACGTTCTATGTACTATATTCCATGTCCTACATTCTATATTCTACATTCTATATTCTGTATTCTGTATTCTGTATTCTATATTCTAAATTCTCTCTTCTGAATTCCATGTTCTAAATTCTGCGTTCTGTAATTTATATACTATATTCCATATTCTGTGTTCTACATTCTATATTCTACATTCTATATTCTGTATTCTGTATTCTATATTCTAAATTCTGTGTTCTGAATTCCATCTTCTAAATTCTGGGTTCTGCATTCTATATTCTATATTCCATATTCTGTGTTCTACATTCTGTATTCTACATTCTATATTCTGTATTCTGTATTCTATATTCTAAATTCTGTGTTCTGAATTCCATGTTCTAAATTCTCGGTTCTGCATTCTATATTGTATATTCTATATTCTGTGTTCTACATTCTGAATTCTACATTCAATATTCTGTATTCTGTATTCTATACTCTAAATTCTGTGTTCTGAATTCCATGTTCTAAATTCTCGGTTCTCTATTCTGTATTCTATAATCAATATTCTATGTTCAACATTCTGTATTCTACATTCTATATTCTGTACTCTATATTCTAAATTCTGTGTTCTGAATTCCATGTTCTATATTCTGGGTTCTGTATTCTGCGTTCTATATACTATATTCTATGTTCTACATTCTATATTCTGTATTCTGTATTCTATATTCTAAATTCTCTGTTCTGATTTCCATCTTCTAAATTCTGGGTTCTGTATTCTATATTCTATATTCCATATTCTGTGTTCTACATTCTGAATTCTACATTCTATATTCTGTATTCTGTATTCTATATTCTAAATTCTGTGTTTGAATTCCATGTTCTAAATTCTCGGTTCTGCATTCTATATTCTATATTCCATATTCTGTGTTCTACATTCTGAATTCTACATTCTATATTCTGTATTCTGTATTCTATATTCAAAATTCTGTGTTCTGAATTCCATGTTCTAAATTCTGGGTTCTGTATTCTGTATTCTATATTCTATATTCTGTGTTCTACATTCTATATTCTACATTCTATATTCTGTACTCTGTATTCTAAATTCTGTGTTCTGAATTCCATGTTCTAAATTCTGGGTTCTGCATTCTGTATTCTATATTCTATATTCTGTGTTCTACATTCTGATTTCAACATTCTATACTCTGTATTAAGTATTCTATATTCAAAATTCTGTGTTCTGAATTCCATGTTCTAAATTCTGGGTTCTGTATTCTGTATTCTATATTCTATATTCTGTGTTCTACATTCTATATTCTACATTCTATATTCTGTACTCTGTATTCTAAATTCTGTGTTCTGAATTCCGTGTTCTAAATTCTGGGTTCTGTATTCTGCGTTCTATGTACTATATTCCATGTTCTACATTCTATATTCTACATTCTATATTCTGTATTCTGTATTCTATATTCTAAATTCTCTCTTGTGAATTCCATGTTCTAAATTCTGCGTTCTCTAATTTATATTCCATATTCCATATTCTGTGTTCTACATTCTATATTCTATATTCTATATTCTGTATTCTGTATTCTATATTCTAAATTATGTGTTCTGAATTCCATCTTCTAAATTCTGGGTTCTGCATTCTATATTCTATATTCCATATTCTGTGTTCTACATTCTGTGTTCTACATTCTGTATTCTACATTCTATATTCTTCACTCTGTATTCTATATTCTAAATTCTGTGTTCTGAATTCCATGTTCTAAATTCTGGGTTCTGCATTCTATATTCTATATTCCATATTCTGTGTTCTACATTCTGTATTCTACATTCTATATTCTGTATTCTGTATTCTATATTTTAAATTCTGTGTTCTGAATTCCATGTTCTAAATTCTGGGTTCTGCTTTCTATATTCTATATTCCATATTCTGTGTTCTACATTCTGTATTCTACATTCAATATTCTTCATTCTGTATTCTATATTCTAAATTCTGTGTTCTGAATTCCATGTTCTAAATTCTGGGTTCTGCATTCTGTATTCTATATTCTATATTCTGTGTTCTACATTCTGTATTCAGCATTCTATACTCTGTATTCTGTATTCTATATGCTAAATTCTCTGTTCTGAATTCCATGTTCTAAATTATGGGTTCTGTATTCTGTATTCTATATTCTATATTCTATGCTCTACATTCTGTATTCTACATTCTATATTCTGTACTCTGTATTCTAAATTCTGTGTTCTGAATTCCATGTTCTAAATTCTGGGTTCTGTATTCTGCGTTCTATATACTATATTCTGTGTTCTACATTCTATATTCTACATTGTATATTCTGTATTCTGTATTCTATATTCTAAATTCTGTGTTCTGAATTCCATGTTCTAAATTCTGGGTTCTGTATTCTGCGTTCTATATACTATATTCTGTGTTCTACATTCTATATTCTACATTGTATACTCTGTATTCTGTATTCTATATTCTAAATTCTGTGTTCTGAATTCCGTGTTCTAAATTCTGGGTTCTGCATTCTATATTCTATATTCCATATTCTGTGTTCTACATTCTGTATTCTACATTCTATATTCTGTATTCTGTATTCTATATTCTAAATTCTGTGTTCTGAATTCCATGTTCTAAATTCTCGGTTCTGCATTCTATATTCTATATTCCATATTTTGTGTTCTACATTCTGAATTCTACATTCTATATTCTGTATTCTGTATTCTATATTCTAAATTCTGTGTTCTGAATTCCATGTTCTAAATTCTGGGTTGTGTATTCTGTATTCTATAATCAATATTCTGTGTTCAACATTCTATATTCTACATTCTATATTCTTTACTCTGTATTCTAAATTCTGTGTTCTGAATTCCATGTTCTAAATTCTGGGTTCTGCATTCTGTATTCTATATTCTATATTCTGTGTCCTACATTCTATATTCTACATTCTATATTCTGTATTCTGTATTCTATATCCTAAATTCTCTCTTCTAAATTCCATGTTATAAATTCTGCGTTCTGTAATTTATATTCTATATTCCATATTCTGTGTTCTACATTCTATATTCTACATTCTATATTCTGTATTCTGTATTCTATATTCTAAATTCTGTGTTCTGAATTCCATCTTCTATATTCTGTGTTCTGCATTCTATATTCTATATTCCATATTCTGTGTTCTACATTGTGTATTCTACATTCTATATTCTGTATTCTGTATTCTATATTCTAAATTCTGTGTTCTGAATTCCATATTCTAAATTCTGGGTTCTGCATTCTATATTCTATATTCCATATTCTGTGTTCTACATTCTGAATTCTACATTCTATATTCTGTATTCTGTATTCTATATTCTAAATTCTGTGTTCTGAATTCCATGTTCTAAATTCTGGGTTCTGCATTCTATATTCTATATTCCATATTCTGTGTTCTACATTCTGTATTCAACATTCTATATTCTGCATTCTGTATTCTAAATTCTGTGTTCTAAATTCCATGTTCTAAATTCTCGGTTCTGCATTCTGTATTCTATATTCCATCTTCTGTGTTCTACATTCTGTATTTAGCATTCTATACTCTGTATTCTTTATTCTATATGCTAAATTCTCTATTCTGTATTCCATGTTCTAAATTCTGGGTTCTATATTCAGTAGTTTATATTCTATATTCTGTGCTCTACATTCTATATTCTACATTCTATATTCTGTACTCTATATTCTAAATTCTGTGTTCTGAATTCCATGTTCTATATTCTGGGTTCTGTATTCTGCGTTCTATATACTATATTCTATGTTCTACATTCTATATTCTGTATTCTGTATTCTATATTCTAAATTCTCTGTTCTGATTTCCATCTTCTAAATTCTGGGTTCTGTATTCTATATTCTATATTCCATATTCTGTGTTCTACATTCTGAATTCTACATTCTATATTCTGTATTCTGTATTCTATATTCTAAATTCTGTGTTCTGAATTCCATGTTGTAAATTCTGGGTTCTGTATTCTGTATTCTATAATCAATATTCGGTGTTCGACATTCTATATTCTACATTCTATATTCTGTACTCTGTATTCTAAATTCTGTGTTCTGAATTCCATGTTCTAAATTCTGGGTTCTGCATTCTGTATTCTATATTCTATATTCTGTGGTCTACATTCTGAATTCTACATTCTATATTCTGTATTCTGTATTCTATATTCTATATTTTGTGTACT
>NW_027328971.1:0-35503 GCF_048564905.1 Vicugna pacos | reverse complement strand
TTGCAGGATATCCCAGTGACATACGCTGCCTCCCCAATTTCAGGGAATGTATTTCCCGGACTTCCCCGAACAGGGAACCCCTGTGAATTAAGAGAGCTGCGTGGAGTTTTCCCTCGAGCTCCCCAACGCTCTGACAATGTTTCCGGAATTCTGAGCGTGGGGAGCATCCACCAACGGTCGGCAGCGCGTGGGTTCTAACGGAATGCCTAAGCTCGTCTCCCCTGAGGGTTTTCCTAATGTCTCTGTGCCAGGGAATGCTAGGGGTGATTGCAGGATATCCCAGGGACCGAGGCTGCCTCCCCAAGGTCAGGGAAGGTATTTCCCGGACTTCCGCGAACAAGGACCTCCTGTGAATGAAGAGAGTTGCGTGGAGTTCTCTCTCGAGCTCCCCCACGCACTGACAATGGTTCCGGAATACCTAGCATGGGGAGGTTCCACCAACGGTCGGCAGCGCGTGGGTTCTAACGGAATGCCTAAGCTCGTCTCCCCTGAGGATTTTCCTAATGTCTCTGTGCCAGGGAATGGTAAGGGGTTTTGCAGGATATCCCAGTGACATACGCTGCCTCCCCAAGTTCAGGGAAGGTATTTCCCGGACTTCCCCGAACAGGGAACTCCTGTGAATGAAGAGAGCTGCGTGGAGTTGTCTCTCGAGCTCCCCCACGCACTGACAATGGTTCCAGAATCCTGAGCGTGGGGAGGTTCCACCAACGGTCGGCAGCGCGTGGGTTCTAAAGGAATGCCTAAGCTCGTCTCCCCTAAGGGTTTTTCTAATATCTCTTTGCCAGGGAATGTTAATGGTGTTTGCAGGATATCCCAGTGACCGAGGCTGCCTCCCCAAGGTCAGGGAAGGTATTTCCCGGACTTCCCCGAACAGGGAACACCTGTGAATGAAGAGAGCTGCGTGGAGTTGTTTCTCGAGCTCCCCCACGCACTGACAATGTTTCCGGAATCCTGAGCGTGGGGAGGTTCCACCAACGGTCGGCAGCGCGTGATTTCTAACGGAATGCCTAAGCTCGTCTCCCCTGAGGTTTTTCCTAATATCTCTGTGCCAGGGAATGCAAGGGGTGACTGCAGGATATCCCAGTGAACGAGGCTGCCTCCCCATAGTCAGGGAAGATATTTCCCGGACTTCAGCGAACAAGGACCTCCTGTGAATGAAGAGAGCTTCGTGGAGTTTTCTCTCGAGCTCCCCCACGCACTGACAATGGTTCCGGAATCCTGAGCATGGGGAGGTTCCACCAATGGTCGGCAGCGCGTGGGTTCTAACGGAATGCCTAAGCTCGTCTCCCCTGAGGGTTTTCCTAATGTGTCTGTGCCAGGGAGTGGTAGGGGGGTTTGCAGGTTATCCCAGTGTCATATGCTGCCTTCCCAAGGTCAGGGAAAGTATTTTCCGGACTTCCCCGAACAGGGAACTCCTGTGAATGAAGAGAGCTGCGTGGAGTTGTCTCTCGAGCTCCCCCACGCACTGACAATGGTTCCGGAATCCTGAGCGTGAGGAGGTTCCACCAACGGTCGGCAGCGCTTGGGTTCTAACGGAATACCTAAGCTCGTCTCCCCTGAGGGTTTTCCTAATGTCTCTGTGCCAGGGAATGGTAGGGGGGTTTGCAGGATATCCCAGTGACATACGCTGCCTCCCCAAGGTCAGGGAAGGTATTTCCCGGACTTCCCCGAACAGGGAACTCCTGTGAATGAAGAGAGCTGCGTGGAGTTTCCTCTCGAGCTCCCCCACGCACTGACAATGGTTCCGGAATCCTGAGCGTGGGGAGGTTCCACCAACGGTCGGCATCGCGTGGGTTCTAACGGAATGCCTAAGCTCGGCTCCCCTGAGGGTTTTCCTAATTTCTCTGTGCCAGGGAATTCTAGGGGGGTTTGCAGGATATCCCAGTGACATACGCTGCCTCCCCAAGGTCAGCGAAGGTATTTCCCGGACTTCCCCGAACAGGGAACTCCTGTGAATGAAGAGAGCTGCGTGGAGTTGTCTCTCGAGCTCCCCCACGCACTGACAATGTTTCCGGAATCCTGAGCGTGGGGAGGTTCCACCAACGGTCGGCAGCGCGTGGGTTCTAACGGAATGCCTAAGCTCGTCTCCCCTGAGGGTTTTCCTAATGTCTCTGTGCCAGGGAATGCTAGGGGTGATTGCAGGATATCCCAGTGACCGAGGCTGCCTCCCCAAGGTCAGGGAAGGTTTTTCCCTGACTTCCCCGAACAGGGAACTCCTGTGAATGGAGAGAGCTGCGTGGAGTTGTCTCTCGAACTCCCCCACGCACTGACAATGGTTCCGGAATCATGAGCGTGGGGAGGTTCCACCAAAGGTCGGCAGCGCGTGGGTTCTAACGGAATGACTAAGCTCGTCTCCCCTGAGAATTTTCCTAATGTCTCTGTGCCAGGGAATGGTATGGGGTTTTGCAGGATATCCCAGTGACATACACAGCCTCCCCAAGTTCAGGGAATGTATTTCCCAGACTTCCCCGAAAAGGGAATTCCTGTGAATGAAGAGAGCTGCGTGGAGTTGTCTCTCGAGTTCCCCACGCACTGACAATGGTTCCGGAATCTTGAGCGTGGGGAGGTTCTACCAACGGTCGGCAGTGCGTGGGTTCTAACGGAATGCCTAAGCTCGTCTCCCCTGAGGGTTTTCCTAATGTCTCTGTGCCAGGGAATGCTAGCGGTGTTTGCAGGATATCCCAGTGACATACGCTGCCTCCCCAAGTTCAGGGAATGTATTTCCCGGACTTCCCCGAACAGGGAACTCCTGTGAATGAAGAGAGCTGCGTGGAGTTGTCTCTCGAGCTCCCCCACGCACTGACAATATTTCCGGAATCCTGAGCGTGGGGAGGTTCCACCAACGGTCGGCAGCTCATGGGTTCTAACGGAATGCCTAAGCTCGTCTCCCCTGAGGGTTTTCCTAATGTCTCTGTGCCAGGGAATGCTAGGGGTGATTGCAGGATATCCCAGTGACCGAGGCTGCCTCCCCAAGGTCAGGGAAGGTATTTCCCGGACTTCCGCGAACAAGGACCTCCTGTGAATGAAGAGAGCTGCGTGGAGTTCTCTCTCGAGCTCCCCCACGCACTGACAATGGTTCCGGAATACCTAGCATGGGGAGGTTCCACCAACGGTCGGCAGCGCGTGGGTTCTAACGGAATGCCTAAGCTCGTCTCCCCTGAGGGTTTTCCTAATGTCTCTGTGCCAGGGAATGGTAGGGGGTTTTGCAGGATATCCCAGTGACATACGCTGCCTCCCCAAGATCAGGGAAGGTATTTCCCGGACTTCCCCGAACAGGGAACTCCTGTGAATGAAGAGAGCTGCGTGGAGTTGTCTCTCGAGCTCCCCCACGCACTGACAATGGTTCCAGAATCCTGAGCGTGGGGAGGTTCCACCAACGGTCGGCAGCGCGTGGGTTCTAAAGGAATGCCTAAGCTCTTCTCCCCTAAGGGTTTTTCTAATATCTCTTTGCCAGGGAATATTAATGGTGTTTGCAGGATATCCCAGTGACCGAGGCTGCCTCCTCAAGGTCAGGGAAGGTATTTCCCGGACTTCCCCGAACAGGGAACACCTGTGAATGAAGAGAGCTGCGTGGAGTTGTCTCTCGAGCTCCCCCACGCACTGACAATGTTTCCGGAATCCTGAGCGTGGGGAGGTTCCACCAACGGTCGGCAGCGCGTGATTTCTAACGGAATGCCTAAGCTCGTCTCCCCTGAGGTTTTTCCTAATATCTCTGTGCCAGGGAATGCAAGGGGTGACTGCAGGATATCCCAGTGAACGAGGCTGCCTCCCCATAGTCAGGGAAGATATTTCCCGGACTTCAGCGAACAAGGACCTCCTGTGAATGAAGAGAGCTTCGTGGAGTTTTCTCTCGAGGTCCCCCACGCACTGACAATGGTTCCGGAATCCTGAGCATGGGGAGGTTCCACCAATGGTCGGCAGCGCGTGGGTTCTAACGGAATGCCTAAGCTCGTCTCCCCTGAGGGTTTTCCTAATGTGTCTGTGCCAGGGAGTGGTAGGGGGGTTTGCAGGTTATCGCAGTGTCATACGCTGCCTTCCCAAGGTCAGGGAAAGTATTTTCCGGACTTCCCCGAACAGGGAACTCCTGTGAATGAAGAGAGCTGCGTGGAGTTGTCTCTCGAGCTCCCCCACGCACTGACAATGGTTCCGGAATCCTGAGCGTGAGGAGGTTCCACCAACGGTCGGCAGCGCTTGGGTTCTAACGGAATACCTAAGCTCGTCTCCCCTGAGGGTTTTCCTAATGTCTCTGTGCCAGGGAATGGTAGGGGGGTTTGCAGGATATCCCAGTGACATACGCTGCCTCCCCAAGGTCAGGGAAGGTATTTCCCGGACTTCCCCGAACAGGGAACTCCTGTGAATGAAGAGAGCTGCGTGGAGTTTCCTCTCGAGCTCCCCCACGCACTGACAATGGTTCCGGAATCCTGAGCGTGGGGAGGTTCCACCAACGATCGGCAGCGCGTGGGTTCTAACGGAATGCCTAAGCTCGGCTCCCCTGAGGGTTTTCCTAATTTCTCTGTGCCAGGGAATTCTAGGGGGGTTTGCAGGATATCCCAGTGACATACGCTGCCTCCCCAAGGTCAGCGAAGGTATTTCCCGGACTTCCCCGAACAGGGAACTCCTGTGAATGAAGACAGCTGCGTGGAGTTGTCTCTCGAGCTCCCCCACGCACTGACAATGTTTCCGGAATCCTGAGCGTGGGGAGGTTCCACCAACGGTCGGCAGCGCGTGGGTTCTAACGGAATGCCTAAGCTCGTCTCCCCTGAGGGTTTTCCTAATGTCTCTGTGCCAGGGAATGCTAGGGGTGATTGCAGGATATCCCAGTGACCAAGGCTGCCTCCCCAAGGTCTGGGAAGGTTTTTCCCGGACTTCCCCGAACAGGGAACTCCTTTGAATGAAGAGAGCTGCGTGGAGTTGTCTCTCGAACTCCCCCACGCACTGACAATGGTTCCGGAATCATGAGCGTGGGGAGGTTCCACCAAAGGTCGGCAGCGCGTGGGTTCTAACGGAATGACTAAGCTCGTCTCCCCTGAGAATTTTCCTAATGTCTCTGTGCCAGGGAATGGTATGGGGTTTTGCAGGATATCACAGTGACATACACTGCCTCCCCAAGGTCAGGGAATGTATTTCCCAGACTTCCCCGAAAAGGGAAATCCTGTGAATGAAGAGAGCTGCGTGGAGTTTTCTCTCGAGCTCCCCCACGCACTGACAATGGTTCCGGAATCTTGAGCGTGGGGAGGTTCTACCAACGGTCGGCAGTGCGTGGGTTCTAACGGAATGCCTAAGCTCGTCTCCCCTGAGGTTTTTCCTAATATCTCTGTGCCAGGGAATGCTAGCGGTGTTTGCAGGATATCCCAGTGACATACGCTGCCTCCCCAAGGTCAGAGAATGTATTTCCCGGACTTCCCCGAACAGGGAACTCCTGTGAATGAAGAGAGCTGCGTGGAGTTTTCTCTCGAGCTCCCCCACGCACTGACAATATTTCCGGAATCCTGAGCGTGGGGAGGTTCCACCAACGGTCGGCATCTCATGGGTTCTAACGGAATGCCTAAGATCGACTCCCCTGAGGGTTTTCCTAATTTCTCTTTGCCAGGGAATGCTAGGGGTGATTGCAGGATATCCCAGTGACCGAGGCTGCCTCCCCAAGGTCAGGGAAGGTTTTTCCCGGACTTCCCCGAACAGGGAACTCCTGTGAATGAAGAGAGCTGCGTGGAGTTGTCTCTCGAGCTCCCCCACGCACTGACAATGGTTCCGGAATCTTGAGCGTGGGGAGGTTCTACCAACGGTCGGCAGTGCGTGGGTTCTAACGGAATGCCTAAGCTCGTCTCCCCTGAGGGTTTTCCTAATGTCTCTGTGCCAGGGAATGCTAGCGGTGTTTGCAGGATATCCCAGTGACATACGCTGCCTCCCCAAGTTCAGGGAATGTATTTCCCGGACTTCCCCGAACAGGGAACTCCTGTGAATGAAGAGAGCTGCGTGGAGTTGTCTCTCGAGCTCCCCCACGCACTGACAATATTTCCGGAATCCTGAGCGTGGGGAGGTTCCACCAACGGTCGGCAGCGCATGGGTTCTAACGGAATGCCTAAGATCGACTCCCCTGAGGGTTTTCCTAATTTCTCTTTGCCAGGGAATGCTAGGGGTGATTGCTGGATATCCCAGTGACCGAGGCTGCCTCCCCAAGGTCAGGGAAGTTATTTCCCGGACTTCCCCGAACAGGGAACTCCTGTGAATGAAGAGAGCTGTGTGGAGTTTTCCCTCGAGCTCCCCCACGCACTGACAATGTTTCCGGAATTCTGAGCGTGGGGAGCATCCACCAACGGTCGGCAGCGCGTGGGTTCTAACGGAATGCCTAAGCTCGTCTCCCCTGAGGGTTTTCCTAATGTCTCTGTGCCAGGGAATGCTAGGGGTGATTGCAGGATATCCCAGTGACCGAGGCTGCCTCCCCAAGGTAAGGGAAGGTATTTCCCGGACTTCCGCGAACAAGGACCTCCTGTGAATGAAGAGAGCTGCGTGGAGTTCTCTCTCGAGCTCCCCCACGCACTGACAATGGTTCCGGAATACCTAGCATGGGGAGGTTCCACCAACGGTCGGCAGCGCGTGGGTTCTAACGGAATGCCTAAGCTCGTCTCCCCTGAGGGTTTTCCTAATGTCTCTGTGCCAGGGAATGGTAGGGGGTTTTGCAGGATATCCCAGTGACATACGCTGCCTCCCCAAGTTCAGGGAAGGTATTTCCCGGACTTCCCCGAACAGGGAACTCCTGTGAATGAAGAGAGCTGCGTGGAGTTGTCTCTCGAGCTCCCCCACGCACTGACAATGGTTCCAGAATCCTGAGCGTGGGGAGGTTCCACCAACGGTCGGCAGCGCGTGGGTTCTAAAGGAATGCCAAAGCTCGTCTCCCCTAAGGGTTTTTCTAATATCTCTTTGCCAGGGAATGTTAATGGAGTTTGCAGGATATCCCAGTGACCGAGGCTGCCTCCCCAAGGTCAGGGAAGGTATTTCCCGGACTTCCCCGAACAGGGAACACCTGTGAATGAAGAGAGCTGCGTGGAGTTGTCTCTCGAGCTCCCCCACGCACTGACAATGTTTCCGGAATCCTGAGCGTGGGGAGGTTCCACCAACGGTCGGCAGCGCGTGATTTCTAACGGAATGCCTAAGCTCGTCTCCCCTGAGGTTTTTCCTAATATCTCTGTGCCAGGGAATGCAAGGGGTGACTGCAGGATATCCCAGTGAACGAGGCTGCCTCCCCATAGTCAGGGAAGATATTTCCCGGACTTCAGCGAACAAGGACCTCCTGTGAATGAAGAGAGCTTCGTGGAGTTTTCTCTCGAGCTCCCCCACGCACTGACAATGGTTCCGGAATCCTGAGCATGGGGAGGTTCCACCAATGGTCGGCAGCGCGTGGGTTCTAACGGAATGCCTAAGCTCGTCTCCCCTGAGGGTTTTCCTAATGTGTCTGTGCCAGGGAGTGGTAGGGGGGTTTGCAGGTTATCCCAGTGTCATACGCTGCCTTCCCAAGGTCAGGGAAAGTATTTTCCGGACTTCCCCGAACAGGGAACTCCTGTGAATGAAGAGAGCTGCGTGGAGTTGTCTCTCGAGCTCCCCCACGCACTGACAATGGTTCCGGAATCCTGAGCGTGAGGAGGTTCCACCAACGGTCGGCAGCGCTTGGGTTCTAACGGAATACCTAAGCTCGTCTCCCCTGAGGGTTTTCCTAATGTCTCTGTGCCAGGGAATGGTAGGGGGGTTTGCAGGATATCCCAGTGACATACGCTGCCTCCCCAAGGTCAGGGAAGGTATTTCCCGGACTTCCCCGAACAGGGAACTCCTGTGAATGAAGAGAGCTGCGTGGAGTTTCCTCTCGAGCTCCCCCACGCACTGACAATGGTTCCGGAATCCTGAGCGTGGGGAGGTTCCACCAACGGTCGGCAGCGCGTGGGTTCTAACGGAATGCCTAAGCTCGGCTCCCCTGAGGTTTTTCCTAATTTCTCTGTGCCAGGGAATTCTAGGGGGGTTTGCAGGATATCCCAGTGACATACGCTGCCTCCCCAAGGTCAGCGAAGGTATTTCCCGGACTTCCCCGAACAGGGAACTCCTGTGAATGAAGAGAGCTGCGTGGAGTTGTCTCTCGAGCTCCCCCACGCACTGACAATGTTTCCGGAATCCTGAGCGTGGGGAGGTTCCACCAACGGTCGGCAGCGCGTGGGTTCTAACGGAATGCCTAAGCTCGTCTCCCCTGAGGGTTTTCCTAATGTCTCTGTGCCAGGGAATGCTAGGGGTGATTGCAGGATATCCCAGTGACCGAGGCTGCCTCCCCAAGGTCAGGGAAGGTTTTTCCCGGACTTCCCCGAACAGGGAACTCCTGTGAATGAAGAGAGCTGCGTGGAGTTGTCTCTCGAACTCCCCCACGCACTGACAATGGTTCCGGAATCATGAGCGTGGGGAGGTTCCACCAAAGGTCGGCAGCGCGTGGGTTCTAACGGAATGACTAAGCTCGTCTCCCCTGAGAATTTTCCTAATGTCTCTGTGCCAGGGAATGGTATGGGGTTTTGCATTATATCCCAGTGACATACACTGCCTCCCCAAGGTCAGGGAATTTATTTCCCAGACTTCCCCGAAAAGGGAAATCCTGTGAATGAAGAGAGCTGCGTGGAGTTGTCTCTCGAGCTCCCCCACGCACTGACAATGGTTCCGGAATCTTGAGCGTGGGGAGGTTCTACCAACGGTCGGCAGTGCGTGGGTTCTAACGGAATGCCTAAGCTCGTCTCCCCTGAGGGTTTTCCTAATGTCTCTGTGCCAGGGAATGCTAGCGGTGTTTGCAGGATATCCCAGTGACATACGCTGCCTCCCCAAGTTCAGGGAATGTATTTCCCGGACTTCCCCGAACAGGGAACTCCTGTGAATGAAGAGAGCTGCGTGGAGTTGTCTCTCGAGCTCCCCCACGCACTGACAATATTTCCGGAATCCTGAGCGTGTGGAGGTTCCACCAACGGTCGGCAGCGCATGGGTTCTAACGGAATGCCTAAGATCGACTCCCCTGAGGGTTTTCCTAATTTCTCTTTGCCAGGGAATGCTAGGGGTGATTGCTGGATATCCCAGTGACCGAGGCTGCCTCCCCAAGGTCAGGGAAGTTATTTCCCGGACTTCCCCGAACAGGGAACTCCTGTGAATGAGGAGAGCTGTGTGGAGTTTTCCCTCGAGCTCCCCCACGCACTGACAATGTTTCCGGAATTCTGAGCGTGGGGAGCATCCACCAACGGTCGGCAGCGCGTGGGTTCTAACGGAATGCCTAAGCTCGTCTCCCCTGAGGGTTTTCCTAATGTCTCTGTGCCAGGGAATGCTAGGGGTGATTGCAGGATATCCCAGTGACCGAGGCTGCCTCCCCAAGGTCAGGGAAGGTATTTCCCGGACTTCCGCGAACAAGGACCTCCTGTGAATGAAGAGAGCTGCGTGGAGTTCTCTCTCGAGCTCCCCCACGCACTGACAATGGTGCCGGAATACCTAGCATGGGGAGGTTCCACCAACGGTCGGCAGCGCGTGGGTTCTAACGGAATGCCTAAGCTCGTCTCCCCTGAGGATTTTCCTAATGTCTCTGTGCCAGGGAATGGTAGGGGGTTTTGCAGGATATCCCAGTGACATACGCTGCCTCCCCAAGATCAGGGAAGGTATTTCCCGGACTTCCCCGAACAGGGAACTCCTGTGAATGAAGAGAGCTGCGTGGAGTTGTCTCTCGAGCTCCCCCACGCACTGACAATGGTTCCAGAATCCTGAGCGTGGGGAGGTTCCACCAACGGTCGGCAGCGCGTGGGTTCTAAAGGAATGCCTAAGCTCGTCTCCCCTAAGGGTTTTTCTAATATCTCTTTGCCAGGGAATGTTAATGGTGTTTGCAGGATATCCCAGTGACCGAGGCTGCCTCCCCAAGGTCAGGGAAGGTATTTCCCGGACTTCCCCGAACAGGGAACACCTGTGAATAAAGAGAGCTGCGTGGAGTTGTCTCTCGAGCTCCCCCACGCACTGACAATGTTTCCGGAATCCTGAGCGTGGGGAGGTTCCACCAACGGTCGGCAGCGCGTGATTTCTAACGGAATGCCTAAGCTCGTCTCCCCTGAGGTTTTTCCTAATATCTCTGTGCCAGGGAATGCAAGGGGTGACTGCAGGATATCCCAGTGAACGAGGCTGCCTCCCCATAGTCAGGGAAGATATTTCCCGGACTTCAGCGAACAAGGACCTCCTGTGAATGAAGAGAGCTTCGTGGAGTTTTCTCTCGAGCTCCCCTACGCACTGACAATGGTTCCGGAATCCTGAGCATGGGGAGGTTCCACCAATGGTCGGCAGCGCGTGGGTTCTAACGGAATGCCTAAGCTCGTCTCCCCTGAGGGTTTTCCTAATGTGTCTGTGCCAGGGAGTGGTAGGGGGGTTTGCAGGTTATCCCAGTGTCATACGCTGCCTTCCCAAGGTCAGGGAAAGTATTTTCCGGACTTCCCCGAACAGGGAAATCCTGTGAATGAAGAGAGCTGCGTGGAGTTGTCTCTCGAGCTCCCCCACGCACTGACAATGGTTCCGGAATCCTGAGCGTGAGGAGGTTCCACCAACGGTCGGCAGCGCTTGGGTTCTAACGGAATACCTAAGCTCGTCTCCCCTGAGGGTTTTCCTAATGTCTCTGTGCCAGGGAATGGTAGGGGGGTTTGCAGGATATCCCAGTGACATACGCTGCCTCCCCAAGGTCAGGGAAGGTATTTCCCGGACTTCCCCGAACAGGGAACTCCTGTGAATGAAGAGAGCTGCGTGGAGTTTCCTCTCGAGCTCCCCCACGCACTGACAATGGTTCCGGAATCCTGAGCGTGAGGAGGTTCCACCAACGGTCGGCAGCGCATGGGTTCTAACGGAATGCCTTAGATCGACTCCCCTGAGGGTTTTCCTAATTTCTCTTTGCCAGGGAATGCTAGGGGTGATTGCTGGATATCCCAGTGACCGAGGCTGCCTCCCCAAGGTCAGGGAAGTTATTTCCCGGACTTCCCCGAACAGGGAACTCCTGTGAATGAAGAGAGCTGCGTGGAGTTTTCCCTCGAGCTCCCCCACGCACTGACAATGTTTCCGGAATTCTGAGCGTGGGGAGCATCCACCAACGGTCGGCAGCGCGTGGGTTCTAACGGAATGCCTAAGCTCGTCTCCCCTGAGGGTTTTCCTAATGTCTCTGTGCCAGGGAATGCTAGGGGTGATTGCAGGATATCCCAGTGACCGAGGCTGCCTCCCCAAGGTCAGGGAAGGTATTTCCCGGACTTCCGCGAACAAGGACCTCCTGTGAATGAAGAGAGCTGCGTGGAGTTCTCTCTCGAGCTCCCCCACGCACTGACAATGGTTCCGGAATACCTAGCATGGGGAGGTTCCACCAACGGTCGGCAGCGCGTGGGTTCTAACGGAATGCCTAAGCTCGTCTCCCCTGAGGGTTTTCCTAATGTCTCTGTGCCAGGGAATGGTAGGGGGTTTTGCAGGATATCCCAGTGACATACGCTGCCTCCCCAAGATCAGGGAAGGTATTTCCCGGACTTCCCCGAACAGGGAACTCCTGTGAATGAAGAGAGCTGCGTGGAGTTGTCTCTCGAGCTCCCCCACGCACTGACAATGGTTCCAGAATCCTGAGCGTGGGGAGGTTCCACCAACGGTCGGCAGCGCGTGGGTTCTAAAGGAATGCCTAAGCTCGTCTCCCCTAAGGTTTTTTCTAATATCTCTTTGCCAGGGAATGTTAATGGTGTTTGCAGGATATCCCAGTGACCGAGGCTGCCTCCCCAAGGTCAGGGAAGGTATTTCCCGGACTTCCCCGAACAGGGAACACCTGTGAATGAAGAGAGCTGCGTGGAGTTGTCTCTCGAGCTCCCCCACGCACTGACAATGTTTCCGGAATCCTGAGCGTGGGGAGGTTCCACCAACGGTCGGCAGCGCGTGATTTCTAATGGAATGCCTAAGCTCGTCTCCCCTGAGGTTTTTCCTAATATCTCTGTGCCAGGGAATGCAAGGGGTGACTGCAGGATATCCCAGTGAACGAGGCTGCCTCCCCATAGTCAGGGAAGATATTTCCCGGACTTCAGCGAACAAGGACCTCCTGTGAATGAAGAGAGCTTCGTGGAGTTTTCTCTCGAGCTCCCGCACGCACTGACAATGGTTCCGGAATCCTGAGCATGGGGAGGTTCCACCAATGGTCGGCAGCGCGTGGGTTCTAACGGAATGCCTAAGCTCGTCTCCCCTGAGGGTTTTCCTAATGTGTCTCTGCCAGGGAGTGGTAGGGGGTTTGCAGGTTATCCCAGTGTCATACGCTGCCTTCCCAAGGTCAGGGAAAGTATTTTCCGGACTTCCCCAAACAGGGAACTCCTGTGAATGAAGAGAGCTGCGTGGAGTTGTCTCTCGAGCTCCCCCACGCACTGACAATGGTTCCGGAATCCTGAGCGTGAGGAGGTTGCACCAACGGTCGGCAGCGCTTGGGTTCTAACGGAATACCTAAGCTCGTCTCCCCTGAGGGTTTTCCTAATGTCTCTGTGCCAGGGAATGGTAGGGGGGTTTGCAGGATATCCCAGTGACATACGCTGCCTCCCCAAGGTCAGGGAAGGTATTTCCCGGACTTCCCCGAACAGGGAACTCCTGTGAATGAAGAGAGCTGCGTGGAGTTTCCTCTCGAGCTCCCCCACGCACTGACAATGGTTCCGGAATCCTGAGCGTGGGGAGGTTCCACCAACGGTCGGCAGCGCGTGGGTTCTAACGGAATGCCTAAGCTCGTCTCCCCTGAGGGTTTTCCTAATTTGTCTGTGCCAGGGAATGGTAGGGGGGTTTGCAGGATATCCCAGTGACCGAGGCTGCCTCCCCAAGGTCAGGGACGTTATTTCCCGGACTTCCCCAAACAGGGAACTCCTGTGAATGAAGAGAGCTGCGTGGGGTTGTCTCTCGATCTCCCCCACGCACTGACAATGGTTCCGGAATCCTGAGCGTGGGGAGGTTCCACCAACGGTCGGCAGCGCGAGGGTTATAACGGAATGCCTAAGCTCGTCTCCCCTGAGTGTTTTCCTAATGTCTCTGTGCCAGGGAATGGTAGGGGGGTTTGCAGGATATCCCAGTGACATACGTTGCCTCCCCAAGGTCAGGGTAGGTATTTCCCGGACTTCCCCGAACAGGGAACTCCTGTGAATGAAGAGAGCTGCGTGGAGTTGTCTCTCGAGCTCCCCCACGCACTGACAATGGTTCCGGAATCCTGAGCTTGGGGAGGTTCCACCAACGGTCGGCAGCGCGTGGGTTCTAACGGAATGCCTAAGCTCGTCTCCCCTGTGGGTTTTTCTAATGTCTCTTGGCCAGGGAATGGTAGGGGGGTTTGCAGGATATCCCAGTGACCGAGGCTACCTCCCCAAGGTCAGGGAAGGTATTTCCCGGACTTCCCCGAACAGGGAACACCTGTGAATGAAGAAAGCTGCGTGGAGTTGTCTCTCGAGCTCCCCCACGCACTGACAATGTTTCCGGAATCCTGAGCGTGGGGAGGTTCCACCAACGGTCGGCAGCGCGTGGGTTCTAACGGAATGCCTAAGCTCGACTCCCCTGAGGGTTTTCCTAATGTCTCTGTGCCAGGGAATGCTAGGTGTGATTGCAGGATATCCCAGTGACATACGCTGCCTTCCCAAGGTCAGGGAAGGTATTTCCCGGACTTCCCCGAACAGGGAACTCCTGTGAATGAAGAGAGCTGCGTGGAGTTGTCTCTCGAGCTCCCCCACGCACTGACAATGGTTCCGGAATCCTGAGCGTGGGGAGATTCCACCAACGGTCGGCAGCGCGTTTGTTCTAACGGAATGCCTAAGCTCGTCTCCCCTGAGGGTTTTCCTAATGTCTCTGTAACAGGGAATGGTAGGGGGGTTTGCAGGATATCCCAGTGACATACGCTGCCTCCCCAAGCTCACTGAAGGTATTTCCCGGACTTCCCCGAACAGGGAACTCCTGTGAATGAAGAGAGCTGCGTGGAGTTGTCTCTCGAGCTCCCCCACGCACTGACAATGGTTCCGGAATCCTGAGCGTGGGGAGGTTCCACCAACGGTCGGCAGCGCGTGGGTTCTAAAGGAATGCCTAAGCTCGTCTCCCCTGAGGGTTTTTCTAATATCTCTTTGCCAGGGAATGGTAGGGGCGTTTGCAGGATATCCCAGTGACCGAGGCTGCCTCCCCAAGGTCAGGGAAGGTATTTCCCGGACTTCCCCGAACAGGGAACACCTGTGAATGAAGAGAGCTTCGTGGAGTTTTCTCTCGAGCTCCCCCACGCACTGACAATGTTTCCGGAATCCTGAGCGTGGGGAAGTTCCACCAACGGTCGGCAGCGCGTGGGTTCTAATGGAATGCCTAAGCTCGTCTCCCCTGAGGGTTTTCCTAATGTGTTTGTGCCAGGGAATTCTAGGGGTGATTCAGGATATCCCAGTGACCGAGGCTGCCTCCCAGAATCAGGGAAGGTATTTCCCGGACTTCCCCGAACAGGGAAATCCTGTGAATGAAGAGAGCTGCGTGGAGTTGTCTCTCGAGCTCCCCCACGCACTGACAATGGTTCCGGAATCCTGAGCGTGGGGAGGATCCACCAACTGTCGGCAGCGCGTGGGTACTAACGGAATGCCTAAGCTCGTCTCCCCTGAGGGTTTTCCTAATGTCTCTGTGCCAGGGAATGGTAGGGGGGTTTGCAGGATATCCCAGTGACATACGTTGCCTCCCCAAGGTCAGGGTAGGTATTTCCCAGACTTCCACGAACAGGGAACTCCTGTGAATGAAGAGAGCTGCGTGGAGTTGTCTCTCGAGCTCCCCCACGCACTGACAATGGTTCCGGAATCCTGAGCGTGGGGAGGTTCCACCAACGGTCGGCAGCGCGTGGGTTCTAACGGAATGCCTAAGCTCGTCTCCCCTGAGGGTTTTCTTAATGTCTCTGTGCCAGGGAATGGTAGGGGATTTTGCAGGATATCCCAGTGTAATACGCTGCCTCCGCAAGGTCAGGGAAGGTTTTTCCCGAACTTCCCCGAACAGGGAACTCCTGTGAATGAAGAGAGCTTCGTGGAGTTGTCTCTCGAGCTCCCCAACGCACTGACAATGGTTCCGGAATCCTGAGCGTGGGGAGGTTCCACCAACGGTCGGCAGCGCGTGGGTTCAAACGGAATGCCTAATCTCGTCTCCCTTGAGGGTTTTCCCAGTATCTCTGTGCCAGGGAATGCTAGGGGTGATTGCATGATATCCCACTGTCCGAGGCTGCCTCCCCAAAATCAGGGAAGATATTTCCCGGACTTCCCAGAACAGGGAACTCCTGTGAATGAAGAGAGCTGAGTGGAGTTGTCTCTCGAGCTCCCCCACGCACTGACAATGTTTCCGGAATCCTGAGCGTGGGGAGGTTCCACCAACGGTCGGCAGCGCTTGGGTTCTAACGGAATGCCGAAGCTCGTCTCCCCTGAGGGTTTTCCTTAAGTCTCTGTGCCAGGGAATGGTAGGGGGGTTTGCAGGATATCCCAGTGACATACGCTGACTCCCCAATTCCAGGGAAAGTATTTCCCGGACTTCCCCGAACAGGGAACTCCTGTGAATGAAGAGAGCTGCGTGGAGTTGTCTCTCGAGCTCCCCCACGCACTGACAATGGTTCCGGAATCCTGAGCGTGGGGAGGTTCCACCAACGGTCGACAGCGCGTGGGTTCTAACGGAATGCCAAGCTCGTCTCCCCTGAGGGTTTTCCTAATGTCTCTGTGCCAGGGAATGGTAGGGGGGTTTGCAGGATATCCCAGTGACATACGCTGACTCCCCAATTTCAGGGAAGGTATTTCCCGGACTTCCCCGAACAGGGAAGCCCTGTGAATGAAGAGAGCTGCGTGGAGATGTCTCTCGAGCTCCCCCACGAACTGACAATTTTTCCGGAATCCTGAGCGTTGGGAGGTACCACCAACGGTCGGCAGCGCGTGGGTTCTAACGGAATGCCTAAGCTCGTCTCCCCTGAGGGTTTTCCTAATGTCTCTGTGCCAGGGAATGCTAGGGGGATTTGCAGGATATCCCAGTGTCATACACTGCCTCCCCAAGGTCAGGGAAGGTATTTCCCGGACTTCCCCGAAGAGGGAATTCCTGTGAATGAAGAGAGCTGCGTGGAGTTTTCTCTCGAGCTCCCCCACGCACTGACAATTGTTCCGGAATCCTGAGCGTGTGGAGGTTATACCAACGGTCGGCAGCGCGTGGGTTCTAACGGAATGCCTAAGCTCGTCTCCCCTGAGGGTTTTTCTAATATCTCTGTGCCAGGGAATGGTAGGGGGGTTTGCAGGATATCCCAGTGACATACGCTGCCTCCCCAAGGTCAGGGAAAGTATTTCCCGGACTTCCCCGAACAGGGAACTCCTGTGAATGAAGAGAGCTGCGTGGAGTTGTCTCTCGATCTCCCCCACGCACTGACAATGGTTCCGGAATCCTGAGCGTGGGGAGGTTCCACCAACGGTCGGCAGCGCGTGGGTTCTAACGGAATGCCTAAGCTCGTCGCCCCTGAGGGTTTTCCTAATTTGTCTGTGCCAGGGAATGTTAGGGGGGTTTGCAGGATATCCCAGTGACTGAGGCTGCCTCCCCAAGGTCAGGGACGTTATTTCCCGGACTTCCCCAAACAGGGAACTCCTGTGAATGAAGAGAGCTGCGTGGAGTTGTCTCTCGAGCTCCCCCACGCACTGACAATGGTTCCGGAATCCTGAGCGTGGGGAGGTTCCACCAACGGTCGGCAGCGCTTGGGTTCTAACGGAATGCCTAAGCTCGTCTCCCCTGAGGATTTTCCTAATGTCTCTGTGCCAGGGAATGCTAGCGGTGATTGCAGGATATCCCAGTGACCGAGGCTGCCTCCACAAGGTTAGAGAAGGTTTATCCCAGACTTCCACTAACAGGGAACACCTGTGAATGAAGAGAGCTGCGTGGGGTTGTCTCTCGATCTCCCCCACACACTGACAATGGTTCCGGAATCCTGAGCGTGGGGAGGTTCCACCAACGGTCGGCAGCGCGTGGGTTATAACGGAATGCCTAAGCTCGTCTCCCCTGAGTGTTTTGCTAATGTCTCTGTGCCAGGGAATGGTAGGGGGGTTTGCAGGATATCCCAATGACATACGATGCCTCCCCAAGGTCAGGGTAGGTATTTCCCGGACTTCCCCGAACAGGGAACTCCTGTGAATGAAGAGAGCTGCGTGGAGTTGTCTCTCGAGCTCCCCCACGCACTGACAATGGTTCCGGAATCCTGAGCGTGGGGAGGTTCCACCAACGGTCGGCAGCGCGTGGGTTCTAACGGAATGCCTAAGCTCGTCTCCCCTGTGGGTTTTTCTAATGTCTCTTAGCCAGGGAATGGTAGGGGGTTTTGCAGGATATCCCAGTGACCGAGGCTACCTCCCCAAGGTCAGGGAAGGTATTTCCCGGACTTCCCCGAACAGGGAACACCTGTGAATGAAGAAAGCTGCGTGGAGTTGTCTCTCGAGCTCCCCCACGCACTGACAATGTTTCCGGAATCCTGAGCGTGGGGAGGTTCCACCAACGGTCGGCAGCGCGTGGGTTCTAACGGAATGCCTAAGCTCGTCTCCCCTGAGGGTTTTCCTAATGTCTCTGTGCCAGGGAATGCTAGGTGTGATTGCAGGATATCCCAGTGACATACGCTGCCTTCCCAAGGTCAGGGAAGGTATTTCCCGGACTTCCCCGAACAGGGAACTCCTGTGAATGAGGAGAGCTGCGTGGAGTTGTCTCTCGAGCTCCCCCACGCACTGACAATGGTTCCGGAATCCTGAGCGTGGGGAGATTCCACCAACGGTCGGCAGCGCGTTTGTTCTAACGGAATGCCTAAGCTCGTCTCCCCTGAGGGTTTTCCTAATGTCTCTGTGCCAGGGAATGGTAGGGGGGTTTGCAGGATATCCCAGTGACATACGCTGCCTCCCCAAGCTCACTGAAGGTATTTCCCGGACTTCCCCGAATAGGGAACTCCTGTGAATGAAGAGAGCTGCGTGGAGTTGTCTCTCGAGCTACCCCACGCACTGACAATGGTTCCGGAATCCTGAGCGTGGGGAGGTTCCACCAACGGTCGGCAGCGCGTGATTTCTAACGGAATGCCTAAGCTCGTCTCCCCTGAGGTTTTTCCTAATATCTCTGTGCCAGGGAATGCTAGGGGTGACTGCAGGGTATCCCAGTGACCGAGGCTGCCTCCCCATAGTCAGGGAAGATATTTCCCGGACTTCAGCGAACAATGACCTCCTGTGAATGAAGAGAGCTTCGTGGAGTTTTCTCTCGAGCTCCCCCACGCACTGAGAATGGTTCCGGAATCCTGAGCGTGGGGAGGTTCCACCAACGGTCGGCAGCGCGTGGGTTCTAACGGAATGCCTAATCTCAGCTCCCCTGAGGGTTTTCCTAATTTCTCTGTGCCAGGGAATGGTAGGGGGGTTTGCAGGATATCCCAGTGACATACGCTGCCTCCCCAAGGTCAGCGAAGGTATTTCCCGGACTTCCCCGAACAGGGAACTCCTGTGAATGAAGAGAGCTGCGTGGAGTTGTCTCTCGAGCTCCCCCACGCACTGACAATGTTTCCGGAATCCTGAGCGTGGGGAGGTTCCACCAACGGTCGGCAGCGCGTGGGTTCTAACGGAATGCCTAAGCTCGTCTCCCCTGAGGGTTTTCCTAATGTGTTTGTGCCAGGGAATTCTAGGGGTGATTCAGGATATCCCAGTGACCGAGGCTGCCTCCCCAGAGTCAGGGAAGTTATTTCCCGGACTTCCCCGAACAGGGAACTCCTGTGAATGAAGAGAGCTGCGTGGAGTTGTCTCTCGAGCTCCCCCACGCACTGACAATTGTTCCGGAATCCTGAGCGTGGGGAGGATCCACCAACGGTCGGCAGCGCTTGGGTTCTAACGGAATACCTAAGCTCGTCTCCCCTGAGGTTTTTCCTAATGTCTCTGTGCCAGGGAATGGTAGGGGGGTTTGCAGGATATCCCAGTGACATACGCTGCCTCCCCAAGGTCAGGGAAGGTATTTCCCGGACTTCCCCGAACAGGGAACTCCTGTGAATGAAGAGAGCTGCGTGGAGTTTCCTCTCGAGCTCCCCCACGCACTGACAATGGTTCCGGAATCCTGAGCGTGGGGAGGTTCCACCAACGGTCGGCAGCGCGTGGGTTCTAACGGAATGCCTAAGCTCGGCTCCCCTGAGGGTTTTCCTAATTTCTCTGTGCCAGGGAATTCTAGGGGGGTTTGCAGGATATCCCAGTGACATACGCTGCCCCCCCAAGGTCAGCGAAGGTATTTCCCGGACTTCCCCGAACAGGGAACTCCTGTGAATGAAGAGAGATGCGTGGAGTTGTCTCTCGAGCTCCCCCACGCACTGACAATGTTTCCGGAATCCTGAGCGTGGGGAGGTTCCACCAACGGTCGGCAGCGCGTGGGTTCTAACGGAATGCCTAAGCTCGTCTCCCCTGAGGGTTTTCCTAATGTCTCTGTGCCAGGGAATGCTAGGGGTGATTGCAGGATATCCCAGTGATCGAGGCTGCCTCCCCAAGGTCAGGGAAGGTTTTTCCCGGACTTCCCCGAACAGGGAACTCCTGTGAATGAAGAGAGCTGCGTGGAGTTGTCTCTCGAACTCCCCCACGCACTGACAATGGTTCCGGAATCATGAGCGTGGGGAGGTTCCACCAAAGGTCGGCAGCGCGTGGGTTCTAACGGAATGACTAAGCTCGTCTCCCCTGAGAATTTTCCTAATGTCTCTGTGCCAGGGAATGGTATGGGGTTTTGCAGGATATCCCAGTGACATACACTGCCTCCCCAAGGTCAGGGAATGTATTTCCCAGACTTCCCCGAAAAGGGAAATCCTGTGAATGAAGAGAGCTGCGTGGAGTTGTCTCTCGAGCTCCCCCACGCGCTGACAATGGTTCCGGAATCTTGAGCGTGGGGAGGTTCTACCAACGGTCGCCAGTGCGTGGGTTCTAACGGAATGCCTAAGCTCGTCTCCCCTGAGGGTTTTCCTAATGTCTCTGTGCCAGGGAATGCTAGCGGTGTTTGCAGGATATCCCAGTGACATACGCTGCCTCCCCAAGGTCAGGGAATGTATTTCCCGGACTTCCCCGAACAGGGAACTCCTGTGAATGAAGAGAGCTGCGTGGAGTTGTCTCTCGAGCTCCCCCACGCACTGACAATATTTCCGGAATCCTGAGCGTGGGGAGGTTCCACCAACGGTCGGCAGCGCATGGGTTCTAACGGAATGCCTAAGATCGACTCCCCTGAGGGTTTTCCTAATTTCTCTTTGCCAGGGAATGCTAGGGGTGATTGCTGGATATCCCAGTGACCGAGGCTGCCTCCCGAAGGTCAGGGAAGTTATTTCCCGGACTTCCCCGAACAGGGAACTCCTGTGAATGAAGAGAGCTGCGTGGAGTTTTCCCTCGAGCTCCCCCACGCACTGACAATGTTTCCAGAATTCTGAGCGTGGGGAGCATCCACCAACGGTCGGCAGCGCGTGGGTTCTAACGGAATGCCTAAGCTCGTCTCCCCTGAGGGTTTTCCTAATGTCTTTGTGCCAGGGAATGGTAGGGGGTTTTGCAGGATATCCCAGTGACATACGCTGCCTCCCCAAGTTCAGGGAAGGTATTTCCCGGACTTCCCCGAACAGGGAACTCCTGTGAATGAAGAGAGCTGCGTGGAGTTGTCTCTCGAGCTCCCCCACGCACTGACAATGGTTCCAGAATCCTGAGCGTGGGGAGGTTCCACCAACGGTCGGCAGCGCGTGGGTTCTAAAGGAATGCCTAAGCTCGTCTCCCCTAAGGGTTTTTCTAATATCTCTTTGCCAGGGAATGTTAATGGTGTTTGCAGGATATCCCAGTGACCGAGGCTGCCTCCCCAAGGTCAGGGAAGGTATTTCCCGGACTTCCCCGAACAGGGAACACCTGTGAATGAAGAGAGCTGCGTGGAGTTGTCTCTCGAGCTCCCCCACGCACTGACAATGTTTCCGGAATCCTGAGCGTGGGGAGGTTCCACCAACGGTCGGCAGCGCGTGATTTCTAACGGAATGCCTAAGCTCGTCTCCCCTGAGGTTTTTCCTAATATCTCTGTGCCAGGGAATGCAAGGGTTGACTGCAGGATATCCCAGTGAACGAGGCTGCCTCCCCATAGTCAGGGAAGATATTTCCCGGACTTCAGCGAACAAGGACCTCCTGTGAATGAAGAGAGCTTCGTGGAGTTTTCTCTCGAGCTCCCCCACGCACTGACAATGGTTCCGGAATCCTGAGCATGGGGAGGTTCCACCAATGGTCGGCAGCGCGTGGGTTCTAACGGAATGCCTAAGCTCGTCTCCCCTGAGGGTTTTCCTAATGTGTTTGTGCCAGGGAGTGGTAGGGGGGTTTGCAGGTTATCCCAGTGTCATATGCTGCCTTCCCAAGGTCAGGGAAAGTATTTTCCGGACTTCCCCGAACAGGGAACTCCTGTGAATGAAGAGAGCTGCGTGGAGTTGTCTCTCGAGCTCCCCCACGCACTGACAATGGTTCCGGAATCCTGAGCGTGAGGAGGTTCCACCAACGGTCGGCAGCGCTTGGGTTCTAACGGAATACCTAAGCTCGTCTCCCCTGAGGGTTTTCCTAATGTCTCTGTGCCAGGGAATGGTAGGGGGGTTTGCAGGATATCCCAGTGACATACGCTGCCTCCCCAAGGTCAGGGAAGGTATTTCCCGGACTTCCCCGAACAGGGAACTCCTGTGAATGAAGAGAGCTGCGTGGAGTTTCCTCTCGAGCTCCCCCACGCACTGACAATGGTTCCGGAATCCTGAGCGTGGGGAGGTTCCACCAACGGTCGGCAGCGCGTGGGTTCTAACGGAATGCCTAAGCTCGGCTCCCCTGAGGGTTTTCCTAATTTCTCTGTGCCAGGGAATTCTAGGGGGGTTTGCAGGATATCCCAGTGACATACGCTGCCTCCCCAAGGTCAGCGAAGGTATTTCCCGGACTTCCCCGAACAGGGAACTCCTGTGAATGAAGAGAGCTGCGTGGAGTTGTCTCTCGAGCTCCCCCACGCACTGACAATGTTTCCGGAATCCTGAGCGTGGGGAGGTTCCACCAACGGTCGGCAGCGCGTGGGTTCTAACGGAATGCCTAAGCTCGTCTCCCCTGAGGGTTTTCCTAATGTCTCTGTGCCAGGGAATGCTAGGGGTGATTGCAGGATATCCCAGTGACCGAGGCTGCCTCCCCAAGGTCAGGGAAGGTTTTTCCGGGACTTCCCCGAACAGGGAACTCCTGTGAATGAAGAGAGCTGCGTGGAGTTGTCTCTCGAACTCCCCCACGCACTGACAATGGTTCCGGAATCATGAGCGTGGGGAGGTTCCACCAAAGGTCGGCAGAGCGTGGGTTCTAACGGAATGACTTAGCTCGTCTCCCCTGAGAATTTTCCTAATGTCTCTGTGCCAGGGAATGGTATGGGGTTTTGCAGGATATCCCAGTGACATACACTGCCTCCCCAAGTTCAGGGAATGTATTTCCCAGACTTCCCCGAAAAGGGAAATCCTGTGAATGAAGAGAGCTGCGTGGAGTTGTCTCTCGAGCTCCCCCACGCACTGACAATGCTTCCGGAATCTTGAGCGTGGGGAGGTTCTACCAACGGTCGGCAGTGCGTGGGTTCTAACGGAATGCCTAAGCTCGTCTCCCCTGAGGGTTTTCCTAATGTCTCTGTGCCAGGGAATGCTAGCGGTGTTTGCAGGATATCCCAGTGACATACGCTGCCTCCCCAAGTTCAGGGAATGTATTTCCCGGACTTCCCCGAACAGGGAACTCCTGTGAATGAAGAGAGCTGCGTGGAGTTGTCTCTCGAGCTCCCCCACGCACTGACAATATTTACGGAATCCTGAGCGTGGGGAGGTTCCACCAACGGTCGGCAGCGCATGGGTTCTAACGGAATGCCTAAGCTCGTCTCCCCTGAGGGTTTTCCTAATGTCTCTGTGCCAGGGAATGCTAGGGGTGATTGCAGGATATCCCAGTGACCGAGGCTGCCTCCCCAAGGTCAGGGAAGGTATTTCCCGGACTTCCGCGAACAAGGACCTCCTGTGAATGAAGAGAGCTGCGTGGAGTTCTCTCTCGAGCTCCCCCACGCACTGACAATGGTTCCGGAATACCTAGCATGGGGAGGTTCCACCAACGGTCGGCAGCGCGTGGGTTCTAACGGAATGCCTAAGCTCGTCTCCCCTGAGGGTTTTCCTAATGTCTCTGTGCCAGGGAATGGTAGGGGGTTTTGCAGGATATCCCAGTGACATACGCTGCCTCCCCAAGATCAGGGAAGGTATTTCCCGGACTTCCCCGAACAGGGAACTCCTGTGAATGAAGAGAGCTGCGTGGAGTTCTCTCTCGAGCTCCCCCACGCACTGACAATGGTTCCGGAATACCTAGCATGGGGAGGTTCCACCAACGGTCGGCAGCGCGTGGGTTCTAACGGAATGCCTAAGCTCGTCTCCCCTGAGGGTTTTCCTAACGTCTCTGTGCCAGGGAATGGTAGGGGGTTTTGCAGGATATCCCAGTGACATACGCTGCTCCCCAAGTTCAGGGAAGGTATTTCCCGGACTTCCCCGAACAGGGAACTCCTGTGAATGAAGAGAGCTTCGTGGAGTTTTCTCTCGAGCTCCCCCACGCACTGACAATGGTTCCGGAATCCTGAGCGTGGGGAGGTTCCACCAACGGTCGGCAGCGCGTGGGTTCTAACGGAATGCCTAAGCTCGTCTCCCCTGAGGGTTTTCCTAATGTGTTTGTGCCAGGGAATTCTAGGGGTGATTCAGGATATCCCAGTGACCGAGGCTGCCTCCCCAGAGTCAGGGAAGGTATTTCCCGGACTTCCCCGAACAGGGAACTCCTGTGAATGAAGAGAGCTGCGTGGAGTTGTCTCTCGAGCTCCCCCACGCACTGACAATGGTTCCGGAATCCTGAGCGTGGGGAGGATCCACCAACGGTCGGCAGCGCTTGGGTTCTAACGGAATACCTAAGCTCGTCTCCACTGAGGGTTTTCCTAATGTCTCTGTGCCAGGGAATGGTAGGGGGGTTTGCAGGATATCCCAGTGACATACGCTGCCTCCCCAAGGTCAGGGAAGGTATTTCCCGGACTTCCCCGAACAGGGAACTCCTGTGAATGAAGAGAGCTGCGTGGAGTTTCCTCTCGAGCTCCCCCACGCACTGACAATGGTTCCGGAATCCTGAGCGTGGGGAGGTTCCACCAACGGTCGGCAGTGCGTGGGTTCTAACGGAATGCCTAAGCTCGGCTCCCCTGAGGGTTTTCCTAATTTCTCTGTGCCAGGGAATTCTAGGGGGGTTTGCAGGTTATCCCAGTGACATACGCTGCCTCCCCTAGGTCAACGAAGGTATTTCCCGGACTTCCCCGAACAGGGAACTCCTGTGAATGAAGAGAGCTGCGTGGAGTTGTCTCTCGAGCTCCCCCACGCACTGACAATGTTTCCGGAATCCTGAGCGTGGGGAGGTTCCACCAACGGTCGGCAGCGCGTGGGTTCTAACGGAATGCCTAAGCTCGTCTCCCCTGAGGGTTTTCCTAATGTCTCTGTGCCAGGGAATGCTAGGGGTGATTGCAGGATATCCCAGTGACCGAGGCTGCATCCCCAAGGTCAGGGAAGGTTTTTCCCGGACTTCCCCGAACAGGGAACTCCTGTGAATGAAGAGAGCTGCGTGGAGTTGTCTCTCGAGCTCCCCCACGCACTGACAATTTTTCCGGAATCCTGAGCGTGGGGAGGTTCCACCAACGGTCGGCAGCGCGTGGGTTCTAACGGAATGCCTAAGCTCGTCTCCCCTGAGGGTTTTCCTAATGTCTCTGTGCCAGGGAATGCTAGGGGTGATTGCAGGATATCCCAGTGATCGAGGCTGCCTCCCCAAGGTCAGGGAAGGTTTTTCCCGGACTTCCCCGAACAGGGAACTCCTGTGAATGAAGAGAGCTGCGTGGAGTTGTCTCTCGAACTCCCCCACGCACTGACAATGGTTCCGGAATCATGAGCGTGGGGAGGTTCCACCAACGGTCGGCAGCGCGTGGGTTCTAACGGAATGCCTAAGCTCGTCTCCCCTGAGGGTTTTCCTAATGTCTTTGTGCCAGGGAATGGTAGGGGGTTTTGCAGGATATCCCAGTGACATACGCTGCCTCCCCAAGTTCAGGGAAGGTATTTCCCGGACTTCCCCGAACAGGGAACTCCTGTGAATGAAGAGAGCTGCGTGGAGTTGTCTCTCGAGCTCCCCCACGCACTGACAATGGTTCCAGAATCCTGAGCGTGGGGAGGTTCCACCAACGGTCGGCAGCGCGTGGGTTCTAAAGGAATGCCTAAGCTCGTCTCCCCTAAGGGTTTTTCTAATATCTCTTTGCCAGGGAATGTTAATGGTGTTTGCAGGATATCCCAGTGACCGAGGCTGCCTCCCCAAGGTCAGGGAAGGTATTTCCCGGACTTCCCCGAACAGGGAACACCTGTGAATGAAGAGAGCTGCGTGGAGTTGTCTCTCGAGCTCCCCCACGCACTGACAATGTTTCCGGAATCCTGAGCGTGGGGAGGTTCCACCAACGGTCGGCAGCGCGTGATTTCTAACGGAATGCCTAAGCTCGTCTCCCCTGAGGTTTTTCCTAATATCTCTGTGCCAGGGAATGCAAGGGTTGACTGCAGGATATCCCAGTGAACGAGGCTGCCTCCCCATAGTCAGGGAAGATATTTCCCGGACTTCAGCGAACAAGGACCTCCTGTGAATGAAGAGAGCTTCGTGGAGTTTTCTCTCGAGCTCCCCCACGCACTGACAATGGTTCCGGAATCCTGAGCATGGGGAGGTTCCACCAATGGTCGGCAGCGCGTGGGTTCTAACGGAATGCCTAAGCTCGTCTCCCCTGAGGGTTTTCCTAATGTGTTTGTGCCAGGGAGTGGTAGGGGGGTTTGCAGGTTATCCCAGTGTCATATGCTGCCTTCCCAAGGTCAGGGAAAGTATTTTCCGGACTTCCCCGAACAGGGAACTCCTGTGAATGAAGAGAGCTGCGTGGAGTTGTCTCTCGAGCTCCCCCACGCACTGACAATGGTTCCGGAATCCTGAGCGTGAGGAGGTTCCACCAACGGTCGGCAGCGCTTGGGTTCTAACGGAATACCTAAGCTCGTCTCCCCTGAGGGTTTTCCTAATGTCTCTGTGCCAGGGAATGGTAGGGGGGTTTGCAGGATATCCCAGTGACATACGCTGCCTCCCCAAGGTCAGGGAAGGTATTTCCCGGACTTCCCCGAACAGGGAACTCCTGTGAATGAAGAGAGCTGCGTGGAGTTTCCTCTCGAGCTCCCCCACGCACTGACAATGGTTCCGGAATCCTGAGCGTGGGGAGGTTCCACCAACGGTCGGCAGCGCGTGGGTTCTAACGGAATGCCTAAGCTCGGCTCCCCTGAGGGTTTTCCTAATGTCTCTGTGCCAGGGAATGCTAGGGGTGATTGCAGGATATCCCAGTGACCGAGGCTGCCTCCCCAAGGTCAGGGAAGGTATTTCCCGGACTTCCGCGAACAAGGACCTCCTGTGAATGAAGAGAGCTGCGTGGAGTTCTCTCTCGAGCTCCCCCACGCACTGACAATGGTTCCGGAATACCTAGCATGGGGAGGTTCCACCAACGGTCGGCAGCGCGTGGGTTCTAACGGAATGCCTAAGCTCGTCTCCCCTGAGGGTTTTCCTAATGTCTCTGTGCCAGGGAATGGTAGGGGGTTTTGCAGGATATCCCAGTGACATACGCTGCCTCCCCAAGATCAGGGAAGGTATTTCCCGGACTTCCCCGAACAGGGAACTCCTGTGAATGAAGAGAGCTGCGTGGAGTTCTCTCTCGAGCTCCCCCACGCACTGACAATGGTTCCGGAATACCTAGCATGGGGAGGTTCCACCAACGGTCGGCAGCGCGTGGGTTCTAACGGAACGCCTAAGCTCGTCTCCCCTGAGGGTTTTCCTAACGTCTCTGTGCCAGGGAATGGTAGGGGGTTTTGCAGGATATCCCAGTGACATACGCTGCCTCCCCAAGTTCAGGGAAGGTATTTCCCGGACTTCCCCGAACAGGGAACTCCTGTGAATGAAGAGAGCTTCGTGGAGTTTTCTCTCGAGCTCCCCCACGCACTGACAATGGTTCCGGAATCCTGAGCGTGGGGAGGTTCCACCAACGGTCGGCAGCGCGTGGGTTCTAACGGAATGCCTAAGCTCGTCTCCCCTGAGGGTTTTCCTAATGTCTCTGTGCCAGGGAATGCTAGCGGTGTTTGCAGGATATCCCAGTGACATACGCTGCCTCCCCAAGTTCAGGGAATGTTTTTCCCGGACTTCCCCGAACAGGGAACTCCTGTGAATGAAGAGAGCTGCGTGGAGTTGTCTCTCGAGCTCCCCCACGCACTGACAATATTTCCGGAATCCTGAGCGTGGGGAGGTTCCACCAACGGTCGGCAGCGCATGGGTTCTAACGGAATGCCTAAGATCGACTCCCCTGAGGGTTTTCCTAATTTCTCTTTGCCAGGGAATGCTAGGGGTGATTGCTGGATATCCCAGTGACCGAGGCTGCCTCCCCAAGGTCAGGGAAGTTATTTCCCGGACTTCCCCGAACAGGGAACTCCTGTGAATGAAGAGAGCTGCGTGGAGTTTTCCCTCGAGCTCCCCCACGCACTGACAATGTTTCCGGAATTCTGAGCGTGGGGAGCATCCACCAACGGTCGGCAGCGCGTGGGTTCTAACGGAATGCCTAAGCTCGTCTCCCCTGAGGGTTTTCCTAATGTCTCTGTGCCAGGGAATGCTAGGGGTGATTGCAGGATATCCCAGTGACCGAGGCTGCCTCCCCAAGGTCAGGGAAGGTATTTCCCGGACTTCCGCGAACAAGGACCTCCTGTGAATGAAGAGAGCTGCGTGGAGTTCTCTCTCGAGCTCCCCCACGCACTGACAATGGTTCCGGAATACCTAGCATGGGGAGGTTCCACCAACGGTCGGCAGCGCGTGGGTTCTAACGGAATGCCTAAGCTCGTCTCCCCTGAGGGTTTTCCTAATGTCTCTGTGCCAGGGAATGGTAGGGGGTTTTGCAGGATATCCCAGTGACATACGCTGCCTCCCCAAGTTCAGGGAAGGTATTTCCCGGACTTCCCCGAACAGGGAACTCCTGTGAATGAAGAGAGCTGCGTGGAGTTGTCTCTCGAGCTCCCCCACGCACTGACAATGGTTCCAGAATCCTGAGCGTGGGGAGGTTCCACCAACGGTCGGCAGCGCGTGGGTTCTAAAGGAATGCCTAAGCTCGTCTCCCCTAAGGGTTTTTCTAATATCTCTTTGCCAGGGAACGTTAATGGTGTTTGCAGGATATCCCAGTGACCGAGGCTGCCTCCCCAAGGTCAGGGAAGGTATTTCCCGGACTTCCCCGAACAGGGAACACCTGTGAATGAAGAGAGCTGCGTGGAGTTGTCTCTCGAGCTCCCCCACGCACTGACAATGTTTCCGGAATCCTGAGCGTGGGGAGGTTCCACCAACGGTCGGCAGCGCGTGATTTCTAACGGAATGCCTAAGCTCGTCTCCCCTGAGGTTTTTCCTAATATCTCTGTGCCAGGGAATGCAAGGGGTGACTGCAGGATATCCCAGTGAACGAGGCTGCCTCCCCATAGTCAGGGAAGATATTTCCCGGACTTCAGCGAACAAGGACCTCCTGTGAATGAAGAGAGCTTCGTGGAGTTTTCTCTCGAGCTCCCCCACGCACTGACAATGGTTCCGGAATCCTGAGCATGGGGAGGTTCCACCAATGGTCGGCAGCGCGTGGGTTCTAACGGAATGCCTAAGCTCGTCTCCCCTGAGGGTTTTCCTAATGTGTCTGTGCCAGGGAGTGGTAGGGGGGTTTGCAGGTTATCCCAGTGTCATACGCTGCCTTCCCAAGGTCAGGGAAAGTATTTTCCGGACTTCCCCGAACAGGGAACTCCTGTGAATGAAGAGAGCTGCGTGGAGTTTCCTCTCGAGCTCCCCCACGCACTGACAATGGTTCCGAAATCCTGAGCGTGGGGAGGTTCCACCAACGGTCGGCAGCGCGTGGGTTCTAACGGAATGCCTAAGCTCGGCTCCCCTGAGGGTTTTCCTAATTTCTCTGTGCCAGGGAATTCTAGGGGGGTTTGCAGGATATCCCAGTGACATACGCTGCCTCCCCAAGATCAGCGAAGGTATTTCCCGGACTTCCCCGAACAGGGAACTCCTGTGAATGAAGAGAGCTGCGTGGAGTTGTCTCTCGAGCTCCCCCACGCACTGACAATGGTTCCGGAATCCTGAGCGTGGGGAGGTTCCACCAACGGTCGGCAGCGCGTGGGTTCTAACGGAATGCCTAAGCTCGTCTCCCCTGAGGGTTTTCCTAATATCTCTGTGCCAGGGAATGCTAGGGGTGATTGCAGGATATCCCAGTGACCGAGGCTGCCTCCCCAAGGTCAGGGAAGGTTTTTCCCGGACTTCCCCGAACAGGGAACTCCTGTGAATGAAGAGAGCTGCGTGGAGTTCTCTCTCGAACTCCCCCACGCACTGACAATGGTTCCGGAATCATGAGCGTGGGGAGGTTCCACCAAAGGTCGGCAGCGCGTGGGTTCTAACGGAATGACTAAGCTCGTCTCCCCTGAGAATTTTCCTAATGTCTCTGTGCCAGGGAATGGTATGGGGTTTTGCATTATATCCCAGTGACATACACTGCCTCCCCAAGGTCAGGGAATGTATTTCCCAGACTTCCCCGAAAAGGGAAATCCTGTGAATGAAGAGAGCTGCGTGGAGTTGTCTCTCGAGCTCCCCCACGCACTGACAATGGTTCCGGAATCTTGAGAGTGGGGAGGTTCTACCAACGGTCGGCAGTGCGTGGGTTCTAACGGAATGCCTAAGCTCGTCTCCCCTGAGGGTTTTCCTAATGTCTCTGTGCCAGGGAATGCTAGCGGTGTTTGCAGGATATCCCAGTGACATACGCTGCCTCCCCAAGTTCAGGGAATGTATTTCCCAGACTTCCCCGAACAGGGAACTCCTGTGAATGAAGAGAGCTGCGTGGAGTTGTCTCTCGAGCTCCCCCACGCACTGACAATATTTCCGGAATCCTGAGCGTGGGGAGGTTCCACCAACGGTCGGCAGCGCATGGGTTCTAACGGAATGCCTAAGCTCGTCTCCCCTGAGGGTTTTCCTAATATCTCTGTGCCAGGGAATGCTAGGGGTGATTGCAGGATATCCCAGTGACCGAGGCTGCCTCCCCAAGGTCAGGGAAGGTTTTTCCCGGACTTCCCCGAACAGGGAACTCCTGTGAATGAAGAGAGCTGCGTGGAGTTGTCTCTCGAGCTCCCCCACGCACTGACAATGGTTCCGGAATACCTAGCATGGGGAGGTTCCACCAACGGTCGGCAGCGCGTGGGTTCTAACGGAATGCCTAAGCTCGTCTCCCCTGAGGGTTTTCCTAATGTCTCTGTGCCAGGGAATGGTAGGGGGTTTTGCAGGATATCCCAGTGACATACGCTGCCTCCCCAAGATCAGGGAAGGTATTTCCCGGACTTCCCCGAACAGGGAACTCCTGTGAATGAAGAGAGCTGCGTGGAGTTGTCTCTCGAGCTCCCCCACGCACTGACAATGGTTCCAGAATCCTGAGCGTGGGGAGGTTCCACCAACGGTCGGCAGCGCGTGGGTTCTAAAGGAATGCCTAAGCTCGTCTCCCCTAAGGGTTTTTCTAATATCTCTTTGCCAGGGAATGTTAATGGTGTTTGCAGGATATCCCAGTGACCGAGGTTGCCTCCCCAAGGTCAGGGAAGGTATTTCCCGGACTTCCCCGAACAGGGAACACCTGTGAATGAAGAGAGCTGCGTGGAGTTTTCCCTCGAGCTCCCCCACGCACTGACAATGTTTCCGGAATTCTGAGCGTGGGGAGCATCCACCAACGGTCGGCAGCGCGTGGGTTCTAACGGAATGCCTAAGCTCGTCTCCCCTGAGGGTTTTCCTAATGTGTTTGTGCCAGGGAATTCTAGGGGTGATTCAGGATATCCCAGTGACCGAGGCTGCCTCCCCAGAGTCAGGGAAGGTATTTCCCGGACTTCCCCGAACAGGGAACTCCTGTGAATGAAGAGAGCTGCGTGGAGTTGTCTCTCGAGCTCCCCCACGCACTGACAATGGTTCCGGAATCCTGAGCGTGGGGAGGATCCACCAACGGTCGGCAGCGCTTGGGTTCTAACGGAATACCTAAGCTCGTCTCCACTGAGGGTTTTCCTAATGTCTCTGTGCCAGGGAATGGTAGGGGGGTTTGCAGGATATCCCAGTGACATACGCTGCCTCCCCAAGGTCAGGGAAGGTATTTCCCGGACTTCCCCGAACAGGGAACTCCTGTGAATGAAGAGAGCTGCGTGGAGTTTCCTCTCGAGCTCCCCCACGCACTGACAATGGTTCCGGAATCCTGAGCGTGGGGAGGTTCCACCAACGGTCGGCAGTGCGTGGGTTCTAACGGAATGCCTAAGCTCGGCTCCCCTGAGGGTTTTCCTAATTTCTCTGTGCCAGGGAATTCTAGGGGGGTTTGCAGGTTATCCCAGTGACATACGCTGCCTCCCCTAGGTCAACGAAGGTATTTCCCGGACTTCCCCGAACAGGGAACTCCTGTGAATGAAGAGAGCTGCGTGGAGTTGTCTCTCGAGCTCCCCCACGCACTGACAATGTTTCCGGAATCCTGAGCGTGGGGAGGTTCCACCAACGGTCGGCAGCGCGTGGGTTCTAACGGAATGCCTAAGCTCGTCTCCCCTGAGGATTTTCCTAATGTCTCTGTGCCAGGGAATGCTAGGGGTGATTGCAGGATATCCCAGTGACCGAGGCTGCCTCCCCAAGGTCAGGGAAGGTTTTTCCCGGACTTCCCCGAACAGGGAACTCCTGTGAATGATGAGAGCTGCGTGGAGTTGTCTCTCGAGCTCCCCCACGCACTGACAATGGTTCCGGAATCTTGAGCGTGGGGAGGTTCTACCAACGGTCGGCAGTGCGTGGGTTCTAACGGAATGCCTAAGCTCGTCTCCCCTGAGGGTTTTCCTAATGTCTCTGTGCCAGGGAATGCTAGCGGTGTTTGCAGGATATCCCAGTGACATACGCTGCCTCCCCAAGTTCAGGGAATGTATTTCCCGGACTTCCCCGAACAGGGAACTCCTGTGAATGAAGAGAGCTGCGTGGAGTTGTCTCTCGAGCTCCCCCACGCACTGACAATATTTCCGGAATCCTGAGCGTGGGGAGGTTCCACCAACGGTCGGCAGCGCATGGGTTCTAACGGAATACCTAAGCTCGTCTCCCCTGAGGGTTTTCCTAATGTCTCTGTGCCAGGGAATGGTAGGGGGGTTTGCAGGATATCCCAGTGACATACGCTGCCTCCCCAAGGTCAGGGAAGGTATTTCCCGGACTTCCCCGAACAGGGAACTCCTGTGAATGAAGAGAGCTGCGTGGAGTTTCCTCTCGAGCTCCCCCACGCACTGACAATGGTTCCGGAATCCTGAGCGTGGGGAGGTTCCACCAACGGTCGGCAGCGCGTGGGTTCTAACGGAATGCCTAAGCTCGGATCCCCTGAGGGTTTTCCTAATTTCTCTGTGCCAGGGAATTCTAGGGGGGTTTGCAGGATATGCCAGTGACATACGCTGCCTCCCCAAGGTCAGCGAAGGTATTCCCCGGACTTCCCCGAACAGGGAACTCCTGTGAATGAAGAGAGCTGCGTGGAGTTTCCTCTCGAGCTCCCCCACGCACTGACAATGGTTCCGGAATCCTGAGCGTGGGGAGGTTCCACCAACGGTCGGCAGCGCGTGGGTTCTAACGGAATGCCTAAGCTCGTCTCCCCTGAGGGTTTTCCTAATGTCTCTGTGCCAGGGAATGCTAGGGGTGATTGCAGGATATCCCAGTGACCGAGGCTGCCTCCCCAAGGTCTGCGAAGGTTTTTCCCGGACTTCCCCGAACAGGGAACTCCTGTGAATGAAGAGAGCTGCGTGGAGTTGTCTCTCGAACTCCCCCACGCACTGACAATGGTTCCGGAATCATGAGCGTGGGGAGGTTCCACCAAAGGTCGGCAGCGCGTGGGTTCTAACGGAATGACTAAGCTCGTCTCCCCTGAGAATTTTCCTAATGTCTCTGTGCCAGGGAATGGTATGGGGTTTTGCAGGATATCCCAGTGACATACACTGCCTCCCCAAGGTCAGGGAATGTATTTCCCAGACTTCCCCGAAAAGGGAAATCCTGTGAATGAAGAGAGCTGCGTGGAGTTGTCTCTCGAGCTCCCCCACGCACTGACAATGGTTCCGGAATACCTAGCATGGGGAGGTTCCACCAACGGTCGGCAGCGCGTGGGTTCTAACGGAATGCCTAAGCTCGTCTCCCCTGAGGGTTTTCCTAATGTCTCTGTGCCAGGGAATGCTAGGGGTGATTGCAGGATATCCCAGTGACCGAGGCTGCCTCCCCAAGGTCAGGGAAGGTATTTCCCGGACTTCCGCGAACAAGGACCTCCTGTGAATGAAGAGAGCTGCGTGGAGTTCTCTCTCGAGCTCCCCCACGCACTGACAATGTTTCCGGAATACCTAGCATGGGGAGGTTCCACCAACGGTCGGCAGCGCGTGGGTTCTAACGGAATGCCTAAGCTCGTCTCCCCTGAGGGTTTTCCTAATGTCTCTGTGCCAGGGAATGGTAGGGGGTTTTGCAGGATATCCCAGTGACATACGCTGCCTCCCCAAGTTCAGGGAAGGTATTTCCCGGACTTCCCCGAACAGGGAACTCCTGTGAATGAAGAGAGCTGCGTGGAGTTGTCTCTCGAGCTCCCCCACGCACTGACAATCGTTCCGGAATCCTGAGCGTGGGGAGGTTCCACCAAAGGTCGGCAGCGCGTGGGTTCTAACGGAATGCCTAAGCTCGTCTCCCCTGAGGGTTTTCCTAATTTGTCTGTGCCAGGGAATGTTAGTTGGGTTTGCAGGATATCCCAGTGACTGAGGCTGCCTCCCCAAGGTCATGGACGTTATTTCCCGGACTTCCCCAAACAGGGAACTCCTGTGAATGAAGAGAGCTGCGTGGAGTTGTCTCTCGAGCTCCCCCACGCACTGACAATGGTTCCGGAATCCTGAGCGTGGGGAGGTTCCACCAACGGTCGGCAGCGCTTGGGTTCTAACGGAATGCCTAAGCTCGTCTCCCCTGAGGATTTTCCTAATGTCTCTGTGCCAGGGAATGCTAGGGGTGATTGCATGTTATCCCAGTGTCCGTGGCTCCCTCCCCAAGGTCAGGGAAGATATTTCCCGGACTTCCCCGAACAGGGAACTCCTGTGAATGAAGAGAGCTGCGTGGAGTTGTCTCTCGAGCTCCACCACGCACTGACAATGGTTCCGGAATCCTGAGCGTGGGGATGTTCCACCAACGGTCGGCAGCGCGTGGGTTCTAACGGAATGCCTAAGCTCGTCTCCCCTGAGGGTTTTCCTAATGTGTCTGTGCCAGGGAATGGTAGGGGGGTTTGAAGGATATCCCAGTGACCGAGGCTGCCTCCCCAAGTTCAGGGTAGGTATTTCCCGGACTTCCCCGAACAGGGAACTCCTGTGAATGAAGAGAGCTGCGTGGAGTTGTCTCTCGAGCTCCCCGAAGCACTGACAATGATTCCGGAATCCTGAGCGTGGGGAGGTTCCACCAACGGTCGGCAGCGCGTGGGTTCTAACGGAATGCCTAAGCTCGTCTCCCCTGAGGGTTTTCCTAATGTCTCTGTGCCAGGGAATGTTAGGGGGGTTTGCAGGATATCCCAGTGACATACGCTGCCTCCCCAAGGTCAGGGAAGGTATTTCCCGTACTTCCCCGAACAGGGAACTCCTGTGAATGAAGAGAGCTGCGTGGAGTTGTCTCTCGAGCTCCCCCACGCACTGACAATGTTTCCAGAATCCTGAGCGTGGGGAGGTTCCACCAACGGTCGGCAGCGCGTGAGTTCTAACGGAATGCCTAAGCTCGTCTCCCCTGAGGGTTTTCCTAATGTCTCTGTGCCAGGGAATGCTAGTGGTGATTGCAGGATATCCCAGTGACCGAGGCTGCCTCCCCAAGGTCAGGGAAGGTATTTCCCGGACTTCCCCGAACAGGGAAAACCTGTGAATGAAGAGAGCTGCGTGGAGTTCTATCTCGAGCTCTCCCACGCACTGACAATGCTTCCGGAATCTTGAGCGTGGGCAGGTTCCAACAACGGTCGGCAGCGCGTGGGTTCTAACGGAATGCCTAAGCTCGTCTCCCCTGAGGTTTTTCCTAATGTCTCTGTGCCAGGGAATGCTAGGGTTGATTGCAGGATATCCCAGTGACCGAGGCTGCCTCCCCAAGGTCAGGGAAGTTTTTTCCCGGACTTCCCCGAAAAGGGAACTCCTGTGAATGAAGAGAGCTGCGTGGAGTTGTCTCTCGAGCTCCCCCACGCACTGACAATGGTTCCGGAATCCTGAGCGTGGGGAGGTTCTACCATCGGTCGGCAGTGCATGGGTTCTAACGGAATGCCTAAGCTCGTCTCCCCTGAGGGTTTTCCTAATGTCTCTGTGCCAGGGAATGCTAGGGGTGTT
>NW_027328970.1:0-35529 GCF_048564905.1 Vicugna pacos | reverse complement strand
ACATCTTTTTGAACTGAATTTTTCTAAATGAAACGATTCCAAAATGTGGAGTTCAGCCTGTGTGTACACACGTTTTTCAGAGTTTACATATCCATTGACATGTCATCCTCCAAAAGATCGCTCACAGTTTGTTCTCTCAAAGATGGACACTAGCTAGAATATCTTTTAAAAATATGTGCCAATATGATGAGCAAAAGTACTTTTTCATTGTTTTAATTTGCACTTGATGACCAGTGAGGTATTGAGCATTTTTCACTCATTAGCCATCTGACTTTTAAAAAGTGAATGATCTCTTTTGTCCTTTGCACACATTTAAGTGAGGCAGCTTCTTGTTGCTTTGTGACAGCTCTATGTATATTATGAACATTAACCCCTTGTCTTCATCAACATGTATCAGAGAGCTTTTCCTTGTCATTTTTTGCCTTTCATTTTGTTCAGTAGGTTCATTTTTGTTGTGGCCCAAAATAATCTTAAGATTGTAAATGTCTTCTTTTTGGGTTTTATTCCTGATATTATTCTTAGAAATACTTTCTTATAATGGTATAAATTTCTTCTGTAGGTTTTTTTAATCTCTAAGATGGAGATGATGATGGTACTTGTTATAGTGAAGAGAAGTTGAATTAATATGAGCAAAGAATTATATTCGCTGTTATTAGTACTTTCTAATATTCACATCACATTCTGTAATTTTTCTTGCGGTCATTATGACTGGAATAGAATTTGTTTTTTCCAGGGGATTCTCTGATTGTCCCAAGACAATTATTGAATTCCTACTTTGCTTTTTAACTTGAAATCCCACCTGTAAAGAATACTTATGTACACTAGAGTCTCTTTTTGAGCTCATGGTTTATTTTTATCAATCTTACTTTCTTACACTAGCACTATATCTTACATATTGTAAACATTTATTTAATATCTGACAGTGCGATTTTTTGATTCTCTTTTCGATCCCAAATTTTCTTGGTAAGTATTATGACTTTATTATTCCTGAAGAATTCTAATATAATTTTTCAAGTTAAAAAAAAAAAGAAGTGCTCTCGTGGGATTTTTTAGTACTTTTGAATTATCTTTAGGAGAACGTACATTTTTACAAAACTGCTTTCCTGCATACAAAATGTTGATGTCTCTACTTTCACACCTCTTACTTTACCCCACAGTACAGTCCTGTACTTCCTCCATGTACAACATGGGCATTGTTTTTGAGTTTATTCCAGATTATTGTTGATGTTTTTGTTAATTATTTAAGTCAGAATTTTTTGCTATTGTATATTTTAACTGTTACAACTGACACCTAGGAAGGCAGATTCGGTTTGTAAATACTCACTTTGTAACTTCTCATTTAAAATTGTAAGTATTAAGTACTTGTTACAGAATCCTTTCTTTTCTGTTTTTAAAAATTTGTTTCCAAGATTCTCAAAATGGTCATAGCAAAGTAGTATAGGTGGGGACAGAGATGGAGAGAGGTAGAGGTAGTGTGGCTCATGTACAAACTGTGAGCACTTTCATGGCTGCGTTTACGCTGGAAAAGCCGCTGAAGAGTCCAGGATAAAACAGGGGTGGCTTTGTATGCAGTTGAAAGCCAGCTTTCTTGCCTGGTGAAGCCTGGTGGGCGTGACAGGTAGATGATCAAGGTCGAATGGAGGTTATTGGCTGCACAGAGCGCTGTGTCTGAGAACTGGAGAATATCGCCATGGGAAATGCTTGGTGCCAGGAACAAAGCAGAGGAGCTGGGGACCCTGTGTGTTAAGGAATTTCCAGCCCTCGGAGTGGGAAGATCAGACTCTGCATTCAGATCTGAGTTTGAATTCATCCTCTTTAGTTTACTTGTCCTCTGACTTTTGTCAAGCTATATACCCTCTTTCACTTCCTGTTTTCTTATCTCTCAAAATAGGAGAATTACAGCCTGCTGCCAGATTGTTTGATCAGGTTAAATAATTAGTGTCTATAAGATGCCACGTACAGTCACAAGCTCAGTGAGAAATGGGCTGTCACCTGTTCTTCTGCAACTCAGTGCTTGACAAGACATGTGGGAAAGCCAGTCCCTAATTTGTGTGTGATGCAAGTAGGAACAAAATTAATGTCTTGCCTTTCCCTAGCAGTATACTTACAGCTTTGCTTCATTTACTTCTTTCCTCCTTTCCTTTCCCCTTTCCCATCCTCCACCAAAAGATCCTGAGACTCTCTCAGAATAGTAGATTCAAATTACTTTAAAGGTTGGCTCATCCTCATGAAATGATAGTAACATAAAAAAAATCTGTGCACATCCCACAATACATTGTATTTGATTTACACACACACGTGTGCACACATACACACACACAATCAGGCTACCTTCCACTTGCAGAGGGATAAGGACCACTTTTTCTGAGTTTTCACTCACTGAGCTTGAGAACAATGTCTCTTACACAGACTTTCACCAGGCTTCGTGCATGGTGTTTTTAATTGAATTTCGGCTTGGTGGCCATAGATATAGTCTCCTAATAGAAGAGAGAAAGTGGAGACATAGACATTCCGCTGAGATATTGGTGTCATCATATTTTAGTTGGAAAGGACTTAAGACAGCATAGAGTCGTAATATTATATGGGTGAGAATCCATGATGTTGTAACTTGGACAAGAACATGGACCTTCTGCCGTCTTGTCCACAAAGGTGAAGAGGCAACTGGGCAGGGGATGGTAGGGATCCTTCTTGCTTGAGTTCCATGTTCTTGCTAGTTTTCATTGCTCAGTTGCCTTTAGTTTATGTCCATGAGGCCTCTCATGGGAAGGTCACTCTGTCCTGATAGATTGAGTTTCTTATCAGCAAAAAGCTCTGGACCCACTCATATTTCCCAGAGTTTTCTGCTGACCTGCTGACACTTTATATAATTGAGACCTAAGAAACTACTGAATATAAAATCCTTATTGTTATTGTTTGCCCTCGAGTTCCATAGGAAGGGGTGCTGTCTCAGGCTGTCTAAAGCCAGATCTGAACAAAGATAGGGTGACAGGCTGTGCTGCTGGTCCTCCACAGTTGAAGGGGATTTCCAACTTAGCTTTATATTCAAGGCAGATGAGTTCAAATCTTGCCTTTACCAGTTATTATCTTTGTGAATTTGGGGAGAAACTGTACTTTTTTGTGTCCAAATTTGTTTATCTGTAAGTAAGTTCAGTATTTATTTTAAGGTTTCTGTTTTAGAATTGAATGAGCTAATACTCTCATTTATACCTAAAATAGTGATCTCATGGTTCTATGCTGGTGCCTTGGTAGTTGATTACTAAGGGACTCCGCAGTGAGATTGGGGGTGGGGGACCCTGGATAATAGAGCTTATATTCCAGGATATGCTTGTAAAAGACTGGATGTGCAGTGGATTTTTAGTAAATATCTACTCCTTTCCTAATCTGCATTGATTGTGTATATATCTTTATACTAATATATGAACAATTTTTATTGCAATTTAAATATCTTTGTAGTATTTACAATATCTAGTTATAAAAATACGTGAAATAAAAAGATTTGAATTTATTTTCTTTTCAATAAGCAAAACAAAATAAAATAGAAAAGAAAAAAGTTTTGAAGGAGTAGAAATAATTTTATTTCTGTGGAATCAATTCCTTGTAATAGGTTTTTTGTTCATGTTGTTAAAAAGCATATAAAATTGATAGGTGGTGAAATACTGGAAATGAGGAAACAGTGGAGACATACTACCTCTAAGGCAGTCAATTTGTTACCAAGTCCAAACTCGTTCTGCTTGCTGCATGACAGGCCGATTAATCGGGAGATGAGATGTTGGAGTAAGGAAAAGAGACTTTATTTGTAAAGCTGGCAGACCCAGAAAATGGCATATTGTTATCCAGTAGAACTCTCTTCCCCAGGGCAGAATTCAGTCTCCTTTTATACTAAAAAGCGGCGGGGATGTGGCTGGTTGTTGCAAACTTCTTGCTGTATGAATTGTTTGTCCTTGAAATCCTTTGTTCCTGCAGCTGTCCATGTGGGTCAAATTATGGTGCCCCTGTAAAACCTCCAAAAAAAAAGAAAGGTTATTCACTATTTTACAACTTGCCATCTATACATAAGTGTAGAAGAGCAAATATCCTTAAAGATCAGAGCCCGGAGAATAGGCCCTCCTGGATATTTCAGGCTAAAGGCAACTTTCTTTTACAAAAGGTGCAGAGATAGCAAGTCTGAGCCTAGAAAACAAGGTACAGGATTAAAGCCAAATGAACACATCTAACATGGAGTGAAATTTGTTCTTTCTATTACAATTTCTTTTTCTCCCTCATAAATAATTTTAGTAAGAAACATGAGCAATTTTTTTATTTTTGCTTCTTAATAAAGGACTACAACTACAATTTAGTGAGCAGGGATGCTGTGCGTGCCTTGGTGTCACAGCAAACTCTTGTTGGTGGTGGTCGACCCTGCAACATGCCTGATGCCCCGTGAGTGTTGGTGAGGGTCCCCCTAACCAGGGGCTCTATTCAGGAACCACCATATGCGCGTTGACCTCTGGCACCTCTTTTTCAGCTGCAGGAAATTTTTTCAGATTCTATGATAGAAAAATCACTCCAGCTAGGGATAATCAGGGAATAAAGGAAGAGGAAAAGGGCTTGAAGTAGAGTAGAAGAGAAAGACAGAAGCTCAGGGAGCCTGGGGGCTTGGCAGCGCTGCCTCGGGAGAGAGAGGAGCAGAGGTGTGGATGGGACCGGCTACGGAACCAGCTCCTGCAGCTTTCCCTGCACCCAAGCCACACAGCTTTTAATAGGGCCCAGGACTCTCTCCTGGCTGGATGTCACCCTGGGCAGAACCTTGAGAATCGAAGGTAAGGGGTGGGCAGCACTCACCTAGGGGGTCACTGAGGACTTTGGTCAAGTCCACATTGACTTTTCCAGTCATGTGCCTTCACCTGTTCTTTATCTCAGGATCTGAGAAGCAGGAGCAAGGAACTCAGGGAGAGATCCAGGAAGATATCTGACTGTGTTAAGAGACGACAGTCACAGTGACACTGGGAGCGAAGACACTTGCAGCAAAGTAAAATAACTTCACAACTATTGCATCAGAGCTGCAGTTGTGAGAGAGCCTAAGCCTGTCTCAGAGTGCAGGGGACAAGCGGAATGGAATGGTAAAATTAACACTGACAATTGAAATTTTGTTAAATAGCCTGCTACTTTTAATTTTATCACTTCAATGTATGCAGGTGTATTTCTATGAGCATTTATAGGTTCACACAACCCCACCAGCCCCTCTTGCCCCCATGGGGGATGGGATTTCTCAAGCACAGTGCCCCTCCTGCTTGCTTGGGCCACGCTGCGGGTCCTCACCTGGGGCCGGACTGCTACAGTACACTGAGTCCCCGAGGCACGGCCTGGCATACATGACAGGAACAACTGTGCTCTTGGCTGAGGGCCTCCATTTCCCCCTGCAGTGTAAGAATGCCGGTGACTCAGTTAGAAGCATGCATCCAAGCCGTCCTTCCGTGTCATCACCATCTAGAAGCGGTGCCTGAATCTTCTGAATTTCTGCAGAATGTGGTTTACAATCACCTTGAACAAGTGAGTGTGTGTCCTCTTTCAAGTGGAGGAGTTACTGCCATTTTCCTGGAACTTACTCACCACTAGTCCATCTGATTTTTCTGTGCTGGGATTCAGTATGGCCTGCTAATAACTCTGCAGTCAGATCTAGAAACCCTGATGAAGAGGATTATTTATTTTCTTTCTTTATATGATAGTATTTTACTTTCAAATTTCTGAGTTTTCAGTTCTTGGAGGAATTTTTTCGGGGGTTGGAGAAACAACTTTGCTCTTACCATCTTTGTGACCTGTTGCTATATGCGTCTCACCTGTCTTCTGTCACTTGTGAGGCGGTACTATTTTTGACCCTGTCCGGGTTGTTCATATTTTAAAACATAAAATCTGTAAAAGTACAGTCCCTTTTACTCCGAAGACATTCCACAAATACTCCTTTAATCTGGGTATGGTTTTAAGAAGACACAATAATTAGAATATATAGTTGCAGGTTGCCAGTGCAAAATCCCCAAATTAATATTCGAGCTCAACATCTAAAATCTTTCTAATCTACCATGGATTTGTATGGATAAGTGAAGTAGTTTGCTAAGAACTCAATCCTCCCAAGCTGATGCTCTGCCAGATGGTGGAGCCGAGGGACGAGGGTGTGTCCTGCCCTTCCTGAGCTGACAGTTTCATGGCAAAGACCTCCACCAGGTGAAGAAATTGAAGTTTCTTCTAAGAACAGTGGGTCTGAAATGAGTCCAAAAGCGTGGGAGAGACACAATCACATTTGTCTCAAGTAGGGGAGAGTGGCTGTGGGGCCACTTGGGAGACTCATGAGTCCAGGTGGGCAGTGTTGTTGGCTTCCACTTGAGCGGTGGGACGGTCAGTGGGTAAAAGCGAACAGATTGAAGGCATGTTTAGATGGTAAAGAGGAAAGGATCAATGATTTCTGTGAAGGTAGCATGGAGTAAGGCCCAGGTTTCTGGGTGGATTAATGAGTTAAATAATGGTCCTGCTGTGTTCTGAGGAGGGAAAGCAGCAGAGGGAGTTCTGGGGGAAAACTGATGAGTTCAGCTGTGGGTAAAGTGAAAGGCTGTTAGATGTGTGGTCTGGGAGCTCTGGTGAGAGCCAGTAGTGAGTAGGGGGCGGGGAGAGAGACTTTCAAATCATTTTGTCTTGTGAAAATACATACAAGAATGAGGAATGACACAACCCCTGTATATTCTGGATTTAAAACCCAGTAACATTTTGCTATATTGACTGCAGGGGTTCTTAATTTTTTAATAGAAATAAAATAAATAGAAACAAAATAGTGGAGTTAATGAATATCTTAGAGTTGATGTGTGTCCTTGTATGTATTTTCATACCTCATCTGTTTATAAACATAATCTACAAAAAGTTAACTTGCTTAGCATTAGAGTTAAACAGAGGGACGTGACACACTCTGTTGGTGGTTCAAGGTGATTTCTTGGGCAAATTATGTAGCCTCTCTGTGCCTTAGTTGCATCTTCTGTGACTGCCCCCGTGCCCCTCATCACAGCTGATTTCCTAGACTAGATGTTGGGAGGGAGGCTGCTGAAGGGAGTAAGAGGTGGCAACTGCTAGGGTCACTGAAGAGAGAGACAAAAACAGATTAAAGCCAAGAAACTGAGTGCTAATACCCTCAAAGGAGAAAGAATCCCTTAGTTTTTTGAGCCACTAAGCCTAAGAGAAAGAAAATCATGTGGATCCAAAGCTCTTGAGCATATGAGTATTGTGGGTGGGAGGGTTTCATCAGAAAAGGGTTGAGAAAAGGCCTTTTGGTTTCCCTTTACGTTTCCAGTAAGGATGAGGTGCAGAAGAAAAACCGCCCGTTTCACAGTTGAAGGTGCTGTTTTGTGCGAAACTGACCGAAGGTTGGAAACCATTCATCAGTGGTGCTGGCAAAAGAAGAGACTGCTGGATTGGGTGGGGCACTTGCTGTGACTTCCAGGTGACCTGCTGGCTGGGGGCTGTGAGGCGGGCAGTAGGTTTGCAGTGTGACCTGGGTATAATCCCTGGCAGTGAGGCTGCTGATCTGACTAGCAGAGCTGGGCAGACACCGTCCTAACGGGGCTGCTCGGGATGAGGCCTGGGACACCTGCCATGCTGAGGGCGAGAGGAGAGCTCCCCTGAGGTTGTGTCCCTGTGAAGATTAGAAACGTCCTCCTGCAGGGGAGGAAGAGCCTCTGAGCAGCGGGCCGGATGCACAGGCAAGACCAGCCTGAGCACGGAGATTTCAGGAAGCCGGAATTCATACAGGCCCGAACAGCCTTGTTCCTGAGAAACTGGAGGGAAAAGATGCTGCAAATGCAGGCTAAGTTCAGACACTATTGTGTGTCATGAGTGATAGGAAAAGACTGTTCAGGCAGCCACGAGAGAACCCTGTGGTTGTCCCAGTTGGGCGTCACACAGGAGGGAGGAGCAGAGTTATATACTTTGCCACTTATTAGCTGTGTGACTTTGAGCAATATCACCCCACTTCTCTCTATATATATCTACATCTGTAAAGAGACACAGTGACAAGCTCGTGTCATCAGAATGCTTTGTTTAGCTCTGATCCCCTTTGTCCAGTCCTGTCAGTGCTGCCCTGCAAGGTTCTGCAGCGGCTGCTCTTGCCCTGTGATGGGAGGGCATAAAAGGGCATTGTAGCACCCGAGGGCAGAAAGGGGTTGCTTTAAAAGCAGACATGTAGCCTCCTGCAGCTGCAGACCTGCAGGCAGTTTGGTTCATGGTCGTGGAGAGGACTTTGGAGGCCTTAGCGTCGTCTTAAGACTTGTTTTCCCTTGGGGACCTGATTTGCCTTTGCAGATTAATGTTGAAGATTTGGGCTTCTGGCAAAGCTGTTTTCAGAGATGGGTATATACGTAAAATATCATATAAAATAAAATGATTTATTTAACGTGAGCGACTTTGCAGCTGTTGGGAAGAGCTTTGTTGGCCTGGTCTCCACGGAGGACACCAAGGGTCAGCAGAGCGTGCGGGAGGGAGGCAGCCTGCAGTGCTTCTGCGGGGTGTTCTCCCCAGCATGGTGGTCTGCTGAGTTGACTCTTCTCTGAGTTTGGTTGCCAGAGGAGCAGACAGCAAAGTAATGAGTTCTGGAGGGATTGTATAATGACAGGAAGAAATAGGAACCTGGAGATTTTCTGGACTAAAACACGCTTTTGGTTCCTGATTCAGTGTGTTCCATTACAGAATTGATGAGTTGTGTCTATTCTGGGACTTCATTGAAATAAACGTTCAGCCTAAATGTTAAGGGATTTGGTTTATTTGGCTGGAGGACTCAAGCCGGGATGACAGCCTCTCAGATCACTCTGAGGGACTGCTCCCAAGAGGTAGGGGAGGAGCTAGGATAAATAGAATCTTTACAACAAAGATCAGGTAATTGGAACAATAAAATATTGCTTGTTATCTAAAGAAAACCAGATATCTCAAGTTCAAGTATTTAGTGGTTTTCTATGTATGGTGGGAAGCAAACATTTGGGTCATTGAATTCATTCCTTTGGCAAGCCCCTGGCTATCTAGGGCCAGTATTCTGTCCTTTCTTGCACTGAGTTTGCTCAGAGGGCACCACTGTGAGTGGCTGAGAGGCCGGGCTGTAGGCATGTACTCGCTGGGGGTTGGCAGCAGCCACTGATGACTCGGATTCAGCATTCTTTGTTTACTGTCATGGTTGCAGTATTTTCATGCACATTGTAGTATTTTCATTCACAGTGTTCCCCCTTGGTCCTAAATTCGACCAATATTTTGAGAGACATTTCATGACCAATTTTGTCCCACGTTTCTAGGATGGCTCATTCCTAGTTCAGGTGAAGAATCTTCTGAGTTGCCATTCAAGGTGTTAGTTTTTTTTATCAGGCCCTGTTGATACTAAAAGTTCTCTGGATCACCTGTCTTACTACTCTATTATGATCCAGGAAGTGTTTACCCATCTTTGCTCATTCCCATACCTAGAATCACACTATTATATTTATTTTATTCAGGGTTATAAATTTTATCTGTTTCTTCAAGATGTTTAGCCATCATCCATCTTGTGGGCCTAGTTACACATTGGGAAATGTAACAGACAACAATTTTATAAAATAGACAGGATATAAGTAATACAGCTAGTAACGTTAATAAAGTCACGAGTAAGAATTTAATAGTCGAGAAGTTGTATTTTTGGGTTAAAATTTTGCTTGTGTTTCTGAGTTTGATCCTATGAGAAAGTTCATATTTATGGTCAGGGTCAGAGCAGGTATTAATTGGCCAGTTGAAATCTCCCACCTTGTAAGATCAACAGTGGCCTAAACAGAACTATAATTTCTTTTTAGAATAATGTTTCTGAGGGCTACCTAGTTAGAGCCTTGTATTAGGGAAACCCACCAAGGTAACACAGAAGTACTAGACATAGGTAATTTATCATAAACTTAACAAGTGGAGTAGTTCATAATCAAAGGTTGGAGAAATTATCAAAGTAATTGGTATACAGTCCTGGTCCGGTGTCTTGGGTCAGCAGTCTAGCTCAGATGTCGTCTTCTTCTCATCCTGGTATGGAAGCTTTTTCTCCATTTGGGCATTGTTTTAAGGTGAGCAGCGCTCTATAGGCCAGTGCACTGCAGGGGCTGTTTCAGATAGGAAATGAATCCGAGACTCCGTTTCCTTCAGCTTTGGTGTGTATGGTCTAGTTAAGAGTATCTGAAAAAGGGTCTTTCCATTCAGGTTGGAGACAGTTCTTTAAGTCATGCCTGTTGCAGTATGTATAATCCCCTGGCTGCAGGTCATGGGGCATTGGAATTTTACCCAAGGATAGATTACTGAGCTTCAGAATCAAACCTAGAGTATTCTTTTCATAATTCAATTAAACTGTACAGCAGTGTGACATAACAGCAAGGAATGATCTGGGAAGTGTCTTAGTAAATATGGACCTCAATTAACAAAACTAGAATTTAATATCGACTAAAATATAATTTTTTTCTCTCTAAAGTTACCCTCAGTTTTCTCAAATATAGCCAAATCAAGATTAATTTCTTTACAAATTAAATCTGATTATTTGATCATATAGGCTTTTTAAATTGACTGTGTTGGAAGTTTTAATACGGAGTCTCAGGGTAGAATGTTAATAAGCTTTTCTAAGGCCAAGAAAGCCACGTCAAGGCTTTTCATGGATTTTTGCCTTACAGATTTAGGTAAATTCTTTTCTCTTTAAAATCCTTAAAATACCTTTATACTCCTATATCTCTTAGGAGATGCTCTCCATAATTTGTCTGATAGAGCCACTGGGGACCTAAGTATTTTTAGTCTTTTGAGGGATCAGATAGAGAGAAAAGATAACTGTTCCAAGTCTGTATACATAGTTATAATTTATCAAATTGCTGTGAACCATAACTAGCTTAAGGAGAAGAGATTCTTTATGTCTGGGAAACAGGTTAAAAGGCAGTAGTATTTCAAACAATATCAAAAATTATAACCATATTCAGCTGGTTAATCAGTCCCATGTAACTAATTCTTTTAATGAGAGTTTTCATTAGAACTTTAAAATTTCTTACCCAGTTTAGTTCAGTGCTGTAGTTTGAAATTTATTAGAAATCAGTAAATCTCCTTGAAGAGAAAGCATTTTGCAAAACCATCATAAGAAAACAATTAACTGTCTATAAATGACAAAAGATTTAAAAGCATGGTTAAACACCATTACACTATAATCAATAAAGAAACCTGTTCACTATACCCATAATTATCACTGGTAACATTTCAGATAAACCAGAATTTTAGGGAGTCCATATAATTTCTACAATACCTATATTAATAATATTTCTCATTCAATATAACCTTAGAAGTTTTATGATTCATTTGACAATTCCATGTTATTTAAAATGCCAAATGAAACTTTATAGTTAAAAATCTCTCTTTGGGATGTTTCAGGGGCCTTCTGTAGCATCCCAAACTTAACTGGAGGTTAAAAGAATTTTAATTAATTAAATTAATTTTTATTTAATTAATTAGAATTTTATATTTGGGGAGCTTTTTGAAAGATTTCAGAACACTTGATCAGATAAACATATAGATCACTGTAATGTAGTACTAATTCATTAACAAGAAAATATGTCAAATGTAAAGGCAGAACAGATCAGCTAAGTGGTATAAGAAGTTTTACAATCTGTTACTGAAGGTGGATTAATATTTTAAGAAAATTTTTTCCTCTTAACAGAGAGAAAACCAAATCTAATCTTGTTCCAGCTAACTTCTAAGATTCATTTACGTTGCCCAATTTGATTCTTAACTTAGCCAATTCTGACCACGTACAAAACTTTCCTCAGGGTTCCTTTTCCACAAGCCTTCCACAGCTTTCTATACTTATATTAGTGTGTCCCTTATTTTGTCTTCCATTCAGAGGTAACCAGCTTCAGGAGAAAGTCACTATTTTTCATTAACAAAGTATTATTCCATTCTTACATCTTCTTTTACGCATTTATATTACTTTCTAGGATACTGAGATCATTCCCTTACTAATAGAGACTATTTCTGTGTGATACCAACCATTTATTAATATTTCTAAACACCTTTAGTTTCACTGTAAGAGGAAGTTAAATGTTAAGTAATTCATATTTCAATCTTATTTTATCTGAAAATGGCATAGATATTTAATAAAATCTTGTCATTTAACTTAATTTAGCACAACTCTAGAATTTAAAGATATCAAACATTTAGAGATTATTTTAAGCATACATTTTAAAAATATATTTTAAATATTTACCCAAAGCTCTCATCTCATTTGCATTTAATTTACTTAAAATTTTACCACAGCACATTACTGTTATTTTTTTTTTGACAAATCTGCAACAGATATAACAGGATCTTATTTGACTTTCATTAAACCTAGGTACAGTAAAGGTATTATAGTTAAGATGGATGATTTTAAAGATGTCTATATTTATTAGAACATACTTAAACTAAACAATATCAAATATTACCTTAATATTGAATATTTTCCAATTCACATGACACTGAAAGTCAATTTGTTAAGTTTTTATTTTAAAAATACTTAATTTTTAAGCTCTTATATTTTTACATCAATTAAGCAGAGCTCTTTGACTTCGAAATTTTTTTTTTTTTAGCAGTAGAAATATCTCACTTCTATAATCTGTATGCAGGCTTATAAACAGACAAAAGCTAGAGATCTCATAGCTTCACTTTAAAACTTACTTATATTTATAATAATAGTTGGAGTAAGCTGAATTTGCTTGCTCAAATCACTAAGGCTTACTATTTATGAAACAGATAATTAAGATTTCCTCACAAAGTCTGAAGGACCCGTCAGAGTTCTGAGTTCTAAAATGCCAAAAATTTCATGGCCTCAAGTTTTATTTCGTTGAGCTAATTAGGCTCAGTCCTAGGTCACTGTTTGTTGTATTTATATTTCTGATCTGCAAGACAAAGACACTCTCTTCCAGGTCCCCAGATAACTGCTCTGTCACCCAGACCCAATTTTATCTCCTTAATTGGCATTTTTGTATCAGTGAGAAGAGCTGTAAACAAAGAATTCCATGTTTTAAAACTAAGGTTTTCTTTATTTTGTCTTCCAAAGCTTGCATAAGACATTTATTAAGGTCTCTTTTCCTTGAGTTATAAGTTAAACCCAGGGTAAACCTGTATTTTTTTTTTAGCTACTCAAATTACTTTTTAGATTTACGTTATATTGGACGTCTCAAGTAACTATATTGGTTTCCTTTAATTTGTTCAATTAATATTTTCAGAGGGACAGACATGTGCCCAGCCTTATAATACCAAGAAGGGGAAGCGTTTTTCCACTGAAACATATCTATCCCACAACATAAGCAAAAGGTTTATATAAAGACCATCTAAATATACCAATTTCACAAACTTTTATCTCAATTTTATTAAATCTTATACCTTTAATTTTTATATTTATTAAGTTTAATCAATAATTCTTATTTCTAGAAGGAGTGACAGAAACCTTTTTTTTGTGGGTGTACATTGTATATAATTTTATAGAAGTCTCTAGGATGCCCAAGTTTCAGCCAAAGAGCTTAGGCCCTTCTCGATTTTTAATTTCATTAATTGGTCTGTTGTCCCAATCCTTGATCAAGTATTTCAGTCTACATATAAATATATTTTAAACTGTGGTAAATAAAACGGACTTGTTTGAACTTTAATGTTGGGAGGGAGTAGGTGAACTCTTTGGCCCTTTTTTTTTAACTTTACGTAGTGTAGTATCAAAACCCTGTATGTAATTCCAAAAATGTCCATTTTATTGATCTCTTTCAAAATAACCATATAAAAATATTTATCCTTTTGGGATAAGCCACTTATCTGTTTTTTTGACATTTTTACAATCCTTTTTCCAGTTATTCAACCTAATTAACATTAATTATACTAAGTTTTTATTAGCATCTCTAGAAACATTTATCAGAAAGGAAAAACAAAAATGTAGCTTTTCAAACCAGTTATATTTTTATATCTGAGTTCTTAGTTTAAACATTAGATATATTTTTCTGCATTTAAACTTTATTTTAATAGGTACCAATAAAACAGCCGTTTATAATGAGATCTCTTTAAACTTTCACCAATTAAAAAGTTTTTCCAAATTAAAAAAATCCATCATATGGCCATCAATTTATATATATATAAATATATATATATATATATAGTGATTTTAAACCAATAAGATGAAGAGGCCCTTCCACATGAGAGTCGGGGTGTTGCCTAAATAAAATTCAAAGGTTTACTCTCCAAAAGCTTAAAGCCTTCGTGGTCCAGGCTGTTGCAACAAAGTTTAAGATGGCAAAATATCTGAAAATTGGTACAATCAAAGAATTGCTTAGAATCCCAATTTATTTGCGTGGCCACCGTATGTACACAATACTTGAACTTTTGTATGGCAGAGTCCAAGGTTTCCTTTAAAAACTAAACTAAACATATATATACTTACATGCACACACTTAAAACATCCAGAGAAAGATAAAACGTTTACATTTCAAGGACACAGGAAGAGAAATCCAAGTTCCCACTAAAGGGGATTTTGTTTTTATAAGTTCAGAATGCCAAAAAATGTTTTTATCAGGCCTGGTTATTTCCAGAGTGAGTTTTTTTTTTTTCTTATTCCCGATTAATGTTGTAAGTTTTGTATGTACATAAATCTGGCTGGGGTTTTACTTGGAGACTGGCAATCTGTCATTTCTTTTTCTTTTCTTTTCTGTTCTTTATTTTTTTTTTTGAAAGTTCTATTCCCCATTGTAAGGTCGGGTTCTCAGAATAAATTTGGTAGTAAGATTTCCCACAGGGACAACTCTGTGGCATGAAGTCTTTGTGTCTACCACTCCTGGAAGATTCCCTGTCACCCGAGAATGCTGTTACCAGCCAGGAGGATGGTCCAAAATTTGGAGTTGAAAGTTTCCTCATAAGAGTTTTACTTTTATCCTGAAAAATTCAATGGAGGTAACCAAATTGAGGAAAACATTAGACCAGCCTCTTACCTAACCACTCAGTCCTGAACCCAGTGTCTTTCAACTTGGACCCACTCGGGATGTCTCCACTGGGTGGGTAATTCACCTCAGTTTCTTTCAACTGGAGGGCCACGTACCTGGATACACCGCCAGATAAAACTTAGGATCATCAACCAATATGTGAGATCTGAGAACCAGGAGAGACTCAGCCAAATTCATCTGGACCCCCCGAGGAGGCAGATGAGCACAAAGGGCCACTGCTGGTACCAAGGCTCTGGTTACTTGGAGAGTTCAGGTGGAGAGAAATCTGCTGTGGTGCTTCATGGTGTCCAAAACTGTTGACTGAAATAAACGTGCAGCCTAAAAGTTAAGAGTTATGTTTCATTTGGCGGGAGGACTCGAGCCAGGATGACCGTCTCTCAGAACTCTCTGAGGGACTGCTCCCAAGAGGTTGAGGAAGAGCTAGGATATATAGGAGCTTTACAACAAAGACCAGGTTGTTGGAACAATAAAACATTACTTGTTATCTAAAGAAAGCCAGGTATCTCAAGTTCAAGAATTTAGTGATTTTGTATGAATGGGAGGAAGCAAATATTAGGACTCACTGAATTCATTTTTTAGACAAGCACCTAGCTATCTCGGGCCAGTAGCCCGTCCTTTCTTATTCTGAGTCTGCTCAGAGGGCACCATTGTGAGTTGCTGCAGTGGCTGGGCTGCAAGCCTGTCCTCGCCGGGGAGTGGCGGAAGCCTTTAATGACTTGGTATCAGTATTCTTTGTTTACTGACATGGTTGCAGTATTCTCATTCACATTGTAGTATTTTCGTTCACAGACCGAATATGGATAATCTGCAAACTTGGAAAGCAACCGAGATGGAATTACTGCAGATACCTTCTGCTTTAATAAGCCGTGTGCAAACATAAACACGGAGGAAGCATACACTTGGATTTGGAGGTGTAGGAAAGGGATCCTGCACATTGCAGGAGAACGCAATGCAGAATTCCTTAAGTCCAACTTTCTTTACTGTAGTGGTTTCTGAGAACAGTTTATGGTAATTAAACAACATTGACAAACGGTGGCACACATTGCTTTTAAGAGATGGCCGGCTGCAAACTTTTATATTGGACAGGTGGAATTCATAGGCCAGTGGTCAGGTGGATGGGAGAGAGATGGAGCCAAGGCCTGGGCCCAGATTCCGGTTTAAATTGCCATTTCTTCACCATAGGGCCTTGGAATAGAATGCATACTCTCAACCTGTTGGTGAATCTGTGAAATGGGCATGATAATATTCATTTCTTCCTGGGATTGTTGTAAGATCTAAAGAGTATTATAGCACACATGAAGCATTTAACACCCTGGCACGTAGCAGTGTTCACTGTGTGGGGCCGCCCCGCTTAGCGTGCGTCAGAGCCGTAAAGGCAGCATTTGTCTGTTGAGGATGCACTTGTAGCCCCTTGGCTAGGTTGTGAATTTGTTGATTTCCTTTAATACTTGTAACTCTGTGTGACATGGGCAGTTATTTTCATGGACAGATGAGGAATCTCAGGGTAAAGAAGACTGTGTAATTTGCCCAAGGTCAGACCATAATTTTGGGTGCAGGGGCCTCAGTTCAGCATGGGCCCCTGGGCCTTCTGCTCTCTCCGTTCAGCACCAGAGCCAGATATGGAGTTGGCGGTTTCCCTGCCCAGAATATCCGGCAGGACCCAAGACACACCTGGCCCTGTGCTGCTTGAGCAAAAACTCCGGAGGAGAGGGAGTTACAAAAGGGATAAACATAAAAACAGACGACAGCAAACTGTGATCAGCTCTGAGAAGGAAAGGAACACGTCTCGCCGTGCAGAGCTGGGAGCTTTCCCGTCTGGGCTGCTCTGGGGGTGTTCATCTCAGCTAAACAAGTTCTGCTGTTGCAGCAAGGCAGGAAGGCAGGGCGCATGTGGGCAGGTAGACAGGGCCTCATTGATCGTACTCATTCCCCATTAAGCGGCAGCTTTCACGGGCACTTACCTAGTAAACATTGGCCATAATCTTCACGCAATTTGCTTGGTAGTTTTATTGACCCCAGCTTTGAGATGAGGTCATTGAAGCTGGGGAGTTTGTTGCATGCCCGTGATTACCTTGCAAATACCCCCACTGGTCTTTCAACCTAGACTGGTGTGGCTGTCATGCCCCATCCCTGTGAATGGCATCGTGTAGCTTCTCGCAAGTGGCCCAAATGACTGACATTGATATGCTTAATTCGTAGGAAATGGTATGTGGCAATAAGAGAAAAAGATAGTAAGAAATTGTTTGGAAAACAAGAAAAAAACCTATTCTTCCCCAGCTGGGGGAGCGTCACCTGTATCACCCACCGTAATCACTGCCTGTCACCTCCTCCCTGAGGATTCTGTGTTCAGAAGCCACTCTGAGCCTTGGGAGAACATTTTTCCTCATGACACTTTTGACTAGGACCCGCGACATCTCTGTCCCTGGTTAACACTCTCTTCAAAGCCGTTTAAATTTTTTGCAGGTTCCTCCACTCTGATGTAAGAATACCCTGTATAACTTCTTGATGCAGCTCCTTAATGAAGATCTTGTGATGGAAACCTAGCCAAAACTGGGATGTATGCACATAGTGACTGCAACTTCAGCACATTGTGAGTTCATAATCAGAGGGGTGGGTGACTCAGGAAAGGCTTTTTTAAGGTAACAAGGGGAAAGTGAAAGGACGCTTGCTGTGTGAGAAAGAAACATCTCGGTCACAGCCAGCAAGACACCTGTGTTCATGATGGGGTGTGGCGAGTGCAGAGTTCTCACAAAGAAAGAAGTGATGTGATGGGAGGGAGGACAGTTGGGTACTTTATTGGGGAGGAAAAAAGTGGGCTGAACATTTCCTTGTTGAACAAGAGGATTGTGACATGACGTGCTTGTATTTTGGAGAGAAGGGTTTTGTGGGGACAGGCCTAGGAGTACGCTGTATGGCTGGGGAGTCAGCACAACAGAGAAATACAGAGAACCGGGCAGACCCCAAGGCCCAAGCTGGGGGAGAGGCTGCCCGCAAATTGGAACCCTGGAAGCTGGTTCTGTCCCTTCGCTGGGGCCTCAGACGTCACTTCACAGCCCAGTCCTGTTGATACAAGAATAAAAAACGTTGGGCATGAGAAGGGCTGTGTCCCAGGCTTTCGTTGAGCCCCTGGGATGTGCCCCACCAGATTTTGTTCTTTGACTTCATGCAGTAAAGAATTCAAGAGCAAGCCAGTGTTGAGTAAAGGTATATATATTCAGACAGATACATTGAAATGCAAGAGAAACGTCACGAGGTGTGGGGGTTTCATGCACAGATTAGAAGTAGGTACACACCCCACAGACAGAAGGTCTGTCTTCTCCAAAGAGGGACAGAGAGTGGTGACCGCGAGGTGGCGCTGTGTTGCTTGTTTTCTTGGGCTTGGTGGTTTCATATGCTAATAAGTAGAAGGACCAGCCTTAGGGCAAGGGGCTAGGATTCCCAGGGAGTTGGCCATTTCCCACCCTTTGACCTTTTGTGGCTATCATTGGGACTGCCATGGTGCCTGGGGCATGTTATTCACCAGGTTACTATTACAATGGATGTTTACTGAATCTCAAGATCTGCTAGAAGTTAAATCTCTTCATCCTGAGCCTCAAGGCCTATTGGGGGTTGAATCCTTCACCATTTTGATGTCAATTGCTGCGGCCTTCCTTGAATGGCTGTGCTCTTCCCCCTTCCATCCTGTATCACTGTGATGACACAAAGACAGCAAAGGCCGGGCCCTAACCGTGCTCCTGCATTTAACGGCAGGAGGTGTGGTGTGGGCTTATGATGACTCTGAGTGGTGAGAAGGATGTTTCAGATTTTCCCACGTGAGACATGGCGACTTACCAGCAGCCTCCCCAGATTTATCTCACGGGCATTATCGCTTGTGTTGTTATGGAAACAAAAGGCCAGCCAAGAAATAAGAATCACACAGAGGGTTGGAGTACTGAGATTTATTACGCTGGCACGCTCAGAGGGGTTTCTTTTCCAAAGCTCTGAGCACCTCCAAGACGTGCACATGAGGTTTTATAGGGTTAATTACAAGTATGGGGCTAATACCCAATAAGGCTCAAACAACAAAAAGCAAGGAATCAGTACACTGAAGCTTATCAATTTGGAACAGATCACGTTACTGACAACTGTTGACCTTGGATTTTCGGGTTAGCTTATTAGCCCAGTAAACTGACACTAAACTTCAGATTTACCAGGTAGCCCAGCAAAACTTAGATCAGGAAACCGACACTTATCACACTTTGATTTGTGACTTAGCTTGTTAGGCCAGCTGTGGTTTTCCTTCAGTGTCACTTATCTTTTGAATTTTTCTTTTTTTCTTTTTTTTTAATATTTAATCCAAATTTAATATCAGGGTTCTTTGGGAAAGAAATTTCTCTTTTTCTTTTCTTTGGTGATCTTTTAGGGGGGCAGTTAATTAGATGTATTTTCCTGTTAGTGGAAGCCCTGGGGCTTCAACCCAGGACCCCGTGCACGCTAAGCACACGCTCTACCACCCGCCCCATCATCTTTTCTTTTTGGTTTCGCTGCCAAGAATCCTACAGCTGAATTTCTAGTCAGCCTTAACACTTGCCCTGACTTCATGGAATCCATTTTTATGAGTTTACTTCCCCCTGGTTTCATTTAAGTATTGAATCTCCATTTTCTCTTCACTCTCCGTTTTGCCTTTTGTTGTTATGGTTGTTAAGCTGTGTTTAACAGAATTGTTTAAATTCTCTTTTAGCAAGAGGCTGAATGTAAATAAATATGTAAGCAAACAGCACAATTAAATGCTTTTATACATTCTGAGCTGTTTAGTAGTAACTTAAAAACCGAATTGAATATTAAAGTGATAGCATTTTAAAAATATTTTTTAATTTTTCATAAAAATATAGCTGATTTAAAATATGATATTAGTTTCAGGTGTACAATAGATGCTCCATTTATAGTTACTGTAAAACATTGTCTGTATTCCCTGTGTTGTAAGATACATCCCTCTAGCGTGTTTACATTACATGTTGCAGTTTGTAGAAGAAAGTTGGGTAACGCAGAGTCTGGAACGTGGCTGTGTATGACTCAGGTTCACGCTCACCCTGCCTGTCAGAGCTCAGGCCTTCACTCCTTTCTGCAGGGGAGCGAGTGGAGGCAGCTCTCATCAGCGCTGTCACCACCCTCTGAGTGGCAGTGACAGCAGTGACTGTGTGTGGACGTGCAAATTGTTTTTCCAAGAGCTTTATATGCGTTTCTGCATTTAATAATTAAAGCCCTCCTGTGAGGAAGCGTTTTAAGTTTTTAATGCATAATACATTTTATTTTGATATTGATAGATTTCAAACCTCTGGAAAATTTACAGGAGTAGTACAATAAACGCTTAGATACAGTTCACTTTAAAGGGCACTATTTGGCTTTCTGTGTCTGGCTTATTTTAGCATAAAGTTTCAAGGTTCATCCATAATTGTAGCCTGAATCAGTACTTTATTCTTTTTGCTTGATAATATCCTTTTCCTTTGTTTTCGTTTTTGGTCTATTTAAAAATATTTTCATTGAAGTCTTGTTAGTTTATAATTTTGTGTTAGTTTCTTGTGTACAGCACAACACTTCAGCTAAATAGGAACCTACCTGTATTCATTTTCATCCTCTTTTTAAACATAAGTTACTATAAGATATTAAATATATTCTCCTGTGCTATACAGTATAAACTTGCTGTTTATTCTTTACATACTCAGTATCTGCAAATCTTGAACTCCCAGTTTATTCCTTCCCACACCCTCTCCCCACTGGTAACCATAGTTTGGTTTCTATGTCTCTGTGTCTGTTTCTGTTCTGTAGATAAGTTTATTTTTTTGTTTCTTTCTATTTTTTTTTTTAGAGTCCACATGTGAGCAATCTCATGTGGTATTTTCCTTTCTCTTTCTGGCTTACTTCACTTAGAATGACATTCTCCAGGTCCATTGATGTTGCTGCCAATGTCATTATTTTATTATTATTTTATGGCTGAATAGTAGTCTATTGGACAAATATGCTACAACCTCTTTATCCAGTCATCTCTCAGTGGACATTTCGGTTGCTTCCATGTCTTGATATTGTAAATAGTGCTGCTGTGTACATTGGGGTGTAGGTGTCTTTTTCAATTAGGGTTCCTTCTGGATATATGCCCAGGAGTGGGATTGCTGGGTCATCTGGGAGGTCAATTTTATGTCTTTAGAGGAACATCTATACACTTTTCCACAATGGCTCCACCAAACTGTATCCCCACCACAGTGTAGGTGTGTTCCCAATTCTCCGCAGACTTTCCAGTATTTATTGTCAGTGAACTTCTGAATGATGGCTATTCTGACTGGTGAGAGGTGATACTTGATTGCAGTTTTGATTTGCATTTCTCTGATAATGATATTGAATATTTTTTTATGTGGCTACTGGCCGTTTGTACGTCTTCATTGGAGAAATGTTTCTTTAGGACTTCTGCCAATTTTTGAATTGAATTGTTTGTTTTTCTTTCTTATTAAGTGTAAAAGCTGTTTACATATTCTGGGAATTAAGCCCCTAGCAGTTTCATTTATTGTAAATATTTTCTCCCATTCCATAGGTTGGTTGTCTTTTTGTTTTGCTTACTGTTTCCATAGCTGTGCAAAAGCTTGTAAGTTTAATTAGATCCCTCTTGTATATTTTTGGTTGTTTTTCTATTGCTTGAGTAGACTGCTCTAGGAAAACATTGCTGAGATGTATGTCAGATGTTTTGCCTATGGTTGCTTCTAAGAGGTTTATAGTGTCTTGTCTACATGTTTAAGTCTTTAACACATTTTGTATTCATTTTTGTATATTCTGTGAGGGAGTAGTCTAACTTCAATGATTTACATGCAGCTGTTAAGTTTTCCCTACACCATTTGCTGAAGAGGCTGTCTTTACTCCATTGTATGTTCTCACCTCCTTTGTCAAAGTTTCAATGACCAAAAGTTTGTGGGCCTATTCTTGGTAAATGTGTTTATCCGTTCATAGATGGATGGATATTGTTAGTAACTTTTGGCTACTCTGAATGATACTGCTATGAATATTGATGTGAAATTTTTTATGAGAATATGTTTTCATTCTGTTGGCTGTATATTTGCCCCGCCATATCTGTAGTTTCCACTACATGAATCCAGATGGTTGATTGTAAAGGGACTCGAACATCCTTGGATTATGGTATCCAGGGTGTGGGGTTCCTGAAACCAACCCCCCACGGATATTGAGAGATGACTCTATATGTAGGAGTGGAATTGCTGAGACATATAACTCTAAGCTTTTGAGGAAATACCAGACTTCTCCAAAGAAGCTGCAACATTGTTCCTTTCCCCTGGCCGCATATGAGGTTTCTCTGCCTCATGAACGACATTTGTTATTGTCCATGTTTTGGTTATTACCATCCTAGTGGGTGTAAAATGAGATCTCATTTTGTTTTTGACTTCCCTAGTGATGCTGAGCATCTTTTCATATGATTATTGGCCATTTGTATATCTATTTAAATTCGTGGTAAATTTAAAAATTGGGTGTATTTTTTTGTATTGTTCAGTTGTAAGCATTCGTTATATATCCTGGATACTACTCTCTTATTAGATACATGCTTTGCAAAATTTTTCTTCTATTCTGCACATTGTCCTTTAACTATATTTTTTTAAACATTAAAACAATTTCTTTACAAGGGAGGTAGTTTGATGTAAAGATTTATTTTATTTTTTTGCAAAGCACGCACTCTCTGGCTTGAGATACCCTTTTCCCCTGTCATTTCACTTTCTTGATGATGTCCTTTGTAAGAAAAAGGTTTTAGTTTTGATGAAGTCCAGTTTATCTGCTTTTTCCTTCTATCACTTGTGCTCTTGGTTTTGTATCTAGGAAACCAAAGCCTATCCTAGGCCCACAAAGATTTATACTGTGTCTTCTTTTAGAAAGTTTATAGGTTTAATTTTTACATTTCTGTCTGTGATCTATTTTCAATTAATTTTATTTGTTATATAAAATATGGGTGTTCAGATTCCAGATTGATTCTTTTGCCTGCAGATACCCAGCTGTCCCTGAACCATTAGTTGAATAGACTATTCTTTCAATGGAGTGTTTTTGGCCCCCTAGTGGAAAAGTGTCTGTAAATGTAAGTTTTTCCCCGTGGGTTTTTATTGTGTCTCTTAGACTTATTTATCCAAACTTATGCCAGTATCATACTGACTTAGTACTATAGCATTTTAGTACACTTTAAAGTGAGTCCTCCAACTTTACTCTTCTTTTTCAAGGTTGTTTTTGCTGTCCTGGGCCCCTTGCACGTCCATGTGAATTTTGGGATCAGTTTTTCAATTTTGCATAGAAGTCAGCTGGAATTTTGATAGGGATTCCACTGAATATATAGTTCACTTTGAGGATTCTTAACATTTTTAATAATATTGTCAATCATTCCATGAAAATGGGATGTCTTCCATATATGTAGATCTTTTAAAATTTATTCTGGTGATACTTCAAAAAGTTCAATGTACAAATCTTGTAAATTTTTGTTAAATGTATCTCTCACTTTATTTTTAATGCTGTTGTAAATGGAAAGGCTGAATTTCTTATGGGTGGGACTATGTATCAATCTTCTTATTTGTAGAATTCCTTCACAACAAATACCCTTGGTATATATTTGCTACATAAATCTATCCACAACTATTCCCCGCCCCGTGTTATAAGAAACCAAGACCCAAGGTAAGCTACTTGAAAACACCTATGTGGAAGTGAGAAATGAGACCCTTGGGTGGGTCTTTGTGCAGATGATACTGAGAGCTTATTCTGAATGGCTTCTTCTTAATTACTTTTAAACAACCCTTTCAGTGTATTTAGTCAGATACATTAAGATTATGCCCTTTTGATGTGCGGAGTAGCTAAGACTATAATTTTCAAATAAATTCTAGTGAGAGTGTTGTACTTGAAACCTAATTTGCATCAATCTTTGAAGATTTATGTTTCAGGAGCTTTGACTAAAGAACAACTGTCTTTATTCTATAATGAGAACTAAATGCTCAAGCAACATGTAAGAGTTTGAGCAAACTGCCCCCGCCCCGTAGTGCTGGGTGGCTGCAGCTGTAACTGGAGTCAGCACTTACCTCTCCCAGTATGCTTGTGCTGATCTGCTCAAAGTGGTTCGTCCAACAGTTTTTCAGTAGTCTGTTGGACAAAGTCATAAAACATTGATTGAAGGTTGCTAGAATGCAATATATTCTTATTAATATTAAGTAAGCACATATTGAATGCTTACTGTATGATGGAATTGTCCCTCAGCCTCACATGAATATTATTTCTCTTGAAACCTCACATATTTCCTTGTTATTCTCACTTTACAGATAAGGAGACTGAGAATTAGGTCTTCTCTCTTTGGGGGGAGCTCATTATTAATGATGGGCAGTTGTAAGGAAAAAGATATTGATTCATCATGAGAAAACATTTTTGTGAGAGTCAGCAATGAAGAAGATGAACACTGAAGAAGGTGATCATTGTTCGAGTGAGACAAGCCCTGGGTTGTGCGGAGTCAGCATCCCTGTCCTAGACACGGCACGTGTAGAGCTGCGTGGTGGGTGAGGCGGTGCGGCCGTGCAGGGAAAGCGGATGCTGGGGCCTTAGGCTGTGCTCAGGCATGGTTGGGCTTTCTCCTAAGGGGAGTGAACCATCATTGACAGATTTTAAGTAGGAGAGTGGGGTGCTCTCATAGTTCATATTTGTCTTCTAGAATGTTTGGAAACATTTAGAAGGCTTGGCAGGAGATGATGTGATGAGTCAGAGTAGGGTGGCTGCGAGGTGTAGCAGTGTCCAATTTTCAAGTGGTTTTCAGGCCCAGGCTTGTGGCTTAGTAGCCGTGTCAGTTTGAATGACGCACGCAAGGAAGTGAAACAATTTATCTAATCAATTGAAGCAGTGATGTACCCAATTCCCAGGACTGTTGTGGAGATCCAGTGAGATACACTGTGCAGTGTGCAGCGTGGTCTCCAGCAGAGAGTCAGTGCTGAGTGAGTGCCAGTGAGTATCTGGTAGGTCAGTTGAGGGTGGTGGGACTCGGTGTCTGAGGATATCTGGTCCCTGAAGGAGGGGTCCATTCACATCTGTGAGTGATGGGCCTGAGTTGGGAGACGCAGGGAGACCTTACCCTCCGACCAGGGGCCCTGGTAAGGACGGCTATGGGAGGAACACCGTGAAGTCAGCTCTTTGCATGTGGAGTTGGAGCTGCCTTTGAGACAACTAACTGCAGTGTCACGAGCTTAAAGAGGAGATCTGGGCCCAGGTTGTGCATTTTCCTAAAATCTCAACTCCTAAGGACGCCGAAGTATTGATCACTGAAAGTGAAGTCATACTTTAAAGGACAAACGAATAGTAGTATTATCTCTGTCATCAAAGCTCACGTCTATTTATTCATCACTCACTTTGCTAATTGTGTACTTACAGAGCTCACTTCACCGTCCTCCCGTGGGCTCAGGCTCCACAGAAAAGAGCTGGTGTGTCTTCCTCTTTTCTAGAATAAGACACATTGAGCTTGTAGACTTCTGTACCTCGCCAGACTTAGGAAATTAGTTTGTTGGTTTAATTGTATTTTCTGTTGGCCATGTCCTGACAGGAGAGAAATTTTACCTCATGGTCATGTTTCAATTAGCTGTTACTGAGAATTGCTGATCTGATACATAGTGTATGTATTACATTAACTTTGTAGAGTAGTTATCATTTTTCTGTCTTTGCCCTTTAATTTTGTTTGCCCCTTCAGTGTTCTATTCTTTTTGGGGCCTTATTTTTTTTAAATTAAAAAATGTCTGTTAGCAGTTAAGAAAAAAATAGGAAAGAAAAAATGCACATGAGAACTAAATTTAGAAAATGTCTAGTGTGTTTTCTGTCTCGGCAATGGAGGGTACTAAAACTCCTGAAAACCTTCATTACACAAGTTCCTTAAAATGCTGATTGAGAAATAAAACCTTCCTTCCTCATCTTTCAAGCTGCACAACTCATTGTCAAGAAAGTGAGGGAAAATTCTCAGAAGCCAAGACAAACGAGAAAGCAGGGTTTCTGAGAGATACGTGAGCGTTAGAAGCCGTGGTGTGCTAGTTGGCTCCTGAACTGATTTTCAGTTGCCTTGACAGGAGGGAAGGATGTGAGCCCCTGGCCTCTCACACTAGGAGTTGGATGGGTGATCATATAATGGGCCAAGCCCATCCTGAGAATCTTGCTTTACTAAAGGGTGAAATAGGAAAAAAAAATTCCTCAAGACAAGAAAGTAAGAAAAGTCAATTTTGTTGGAAGAGGGGAAAAATAACAAATCCAAAGTAAGGATATAGTTTAAAGCTGTTCTGGCATGAGAGTGACCACAAACTCCTGGCAGAAAAGCACAGCTACTCCTTGATTGATAAGTTGTGTTTTGAATGAATCAGTGAACAGCTATTCCGAAAAAGGCCTCCAGAGTCTTGTGGATCAAGATACTGGACAGCAAACACCTCTCTTCCAAGGTCTCATTCAAATAACCAGAAAGGTTTTAAAGGAAACTAACAATAATCTGAGTTGTATTTATTGACATTACTATATGCTAAGAATTCAGAGGTGACTATGGAGTTGTCTCCTCTTTTATGGACCTTATTTTCTCTTTGGGGAGAAAAATGACATAGTTGGGTATCTTGGTGGAGGGAGGTGTTAGTCTGTTGCAATTAGCCAGGAGAGGAGATTAAGAAAACAGTGAAGGGTGGGTGAACTTTTTAGCTGAGGACAGTCTTGTTCACTTGGCTTTTAATTGCAGGCTCAATGAGCTGTCACTGGAGGGACTAGATCTTACGGAGGATGGACTTAGCTCAGGCCTCTTTTGAATGGACAAGTGAACCTGGAAAAAGACAGTCAAATCTGTGCAGACATTAAAGTTCACTTGAACGTGCTGCATCCCTTAGCCAAAGATAGGACAAATATGCAGCAATTCTTGAGGACAGAAGAGTGGTTTTTAAGGTTCTCCAAGAATGAATCCCATGGAACCGAGATGGCCAGTTGTCAAACTGAGACTTTGTTCTTTGGACGGTGTACCCAGCAAGGGTATTGGCCTTTTATATGTTTCCATTTGTCTTTAATACATGTCTGTTGATGAGGATGTGGGCACAAATGTTTGACACCTTGTCGAGGCGATTTTGGATACCTGCCTAGAAGCACGGGCACAGTTGTGGCTGCTTCATACATCTTGCAGCCCATCCCTTTCCCCGGCTCCGTGATCACGGCAGAGTGGTTCCTTGTTGACCTGTCCGTTTCCTCTGTGACATCATAACCCATGAAAAGACCGGAGCATATTAACTTGGCTTTGTTAAAGTCAAAGAAACAGATCAAATATGGAGTCAGATTTGTTCTTTCCTATTTCAGTAGTACCATGGAGATGGCAGTTTGGGCAGCTTTTTGTAGTGTCCTGGAGGCTTTCTCTCTCAGCTTCTGGGTGCCTCTATTGAAAACCCTTCATTGCTGTCTGGCCTGCTGGTAATGCACACTGCCTGTTTTGCCCTGAAGATGTGTTCTGTTTATAAACTCATCTCTACTCCTTGGAAAACAACTCAAGAAAAACTCAGTTGGTTTTCCACCAGCCATGGGCAGGGGTGAGGTAAACCGTGTTATTATTTCATAAAATAATAGTAATAATAGTAATAGTCATAGTAGTAGTACTTGTAGTAATAGTAATAATAATAATAATAATAATAATAATAATAATAATAATAATAATAATAATAATAATAATAATATTAATAGAAGTCTTAAAACAGGACAGAGCACATTGGAGAGAGTCAAAAAATGCTTTCTGGCTTAAATCAAAAGTGATGACTAGTGATTCCATGGCTGCTGTATTTGCTAAGCTAATTACTCCTTTGCTCCATTACACATTTCTTTTATCTGAAAAAGAAATACAAGGAAATGGTTTAAAAAAAACTCAGAGAACAAAAATACACAAGTGAAAGAAGTTTTCCCTCATCCTCTGTTCTTTCAGCCCTCTCTGGAGATGCCTCTGTTTACTATCCGTTGGGTGCTTTTCCAGATATGCTTTGCACATTCCCACCTATGTATGTAAATTCCTTTAAAAGTTTAGTTATTTTTAACTTAAAGGGGTTTAAATCCTCAAGTGGCATCTGGCCGGGTAATATAACAGAACAAATCTGACTCCATATTAGATTTGTTCCTTTGAATTTAACCCTATGCTCTGTCACCTAGGCTTCATCTTGCTTGTAAAACAATGTTGCCTAGAGCCTGAAATAAACAGGAGACCCTATTCTGAAGGCTCTGACCTTTAAGGATATTTAACACTTTTTCATTCATTAAAAGATAGCAAATTGCAGAATAGAAAATAACGTTTCTTTTGTTGGAGGTTTACAGGGATCTGACCCACGCAGATAGCTGCAAGAAGAAAGGATTCTAACAAGAAGGAATTCCTACACTAAGAAGTTTGCACTAACCAAGCACATAGGAAAGGAGCCTGAATTGTGACTTGGGGAGATGGTTTTCCAGGACATTAGTTTGCCATCTAGGTCTACAGAAACTTGCTATTCCATGCCCCAACATCTGGTCTCCCAACTTATTGGCCTGTCCTGCACTGAGGAGAATTAATTTCGACTTGGTAACACTCCTATCTACCTAGAAAGCTGGGCACTGGAGCTGAGTGTTATGGAAACAGGCCAGCCAAGACAAAAGCACCAATCGGAGTGTTGGAGTACTCAGAATTATTATGCCGGTGGGCTCAGAGGGGCTTCGGCTCCGAAGTTTTGAGTAACTCCAAGACGTGCACATGAGGTTTTAAAGGCTTAGTTACAAGTAAGGGGGGATTAGCCAATAAGGCTCAAAGAACAAAAAGCAAGGAATAAGTACACTGGAGCTTATCAATTTGTAACAGATCACATTACTGACACTTGTTGAGCTTGGAATTACGAGTTAGGTTGTTAGGCCAATAAACTGACACTAAACTTCATATTTACGAGATAGCCCAGCATAATTTAGATCAGTAAACTGACACTTATCACACTTAGATTTGTGACTTAGCTTGTTAGCCCAGCTGGACTTTTCCTTCACATGAGGACAGCTCTCCCACACCCAGGGAACTACTGTGAGCCCTTGATGTTTCCACTAGGGTGGGGTATGGTTTACCCAGGAGGGATGGGGACTATGCACCAACACTCAGGCAGTCTGCTCTGTCTGGGGCTCTGATCTTGTACCATCCCGCTCCCCGCCAGCCCAACACCTGGGACAGTGGAGCTAAGGCAGAGATCCTGCCTGCCTGTTTCCCAGCGTGTAAAAGGGGAATATGTGCTCTTCCCAAGGTAGTTCTGAGCGACAACACCTGCGGGTGCTTGGTTCTCAGAGCAACAGAAAACCCAGCTCCGCGTGGGGGCAACGGGTGTGATCTCCCTAGGGTTTCTGCAGAAGCATCGGACGGAGGGTTGGATCACGGTGGTAAAATTGAGCTGCGGGGCTTGAAGGGTAACAGAAGGGTACAGAGGCAGGTCTGCCGCCTAGGGGTGCCCCAGAGGTAAAGCTTTTTTTCTCCAACTCCTCTAAGACCCTCCCTTCTCCAGATCCCTTCCTTCTCTCTGCTCATCCTGTCCATCTGTATCCCTCCAATTTTCCCGTCCTCTCCACCCGCTCCCATCTTCTCCCTCCCTCGCTGTCCCACCTTCTCTCACAGAACCCAGAGAGGATCGCTGGCCCTCCTGCGCATGCGCAGTCAGTGCCAAGTGGTCCGCTGGTTGGGAGCTCCATATCCGAGCCGGGGATCGGGCCCAAAGGCTTCTCAACTACGTCGCCCGGTAGGCCTTTGGTTCCTGCCTGGGGTCGGGGCCTCTGACTGTGGAAGTGCAAGGTGGGGGGCTCCTGGGAAAGGGGTCAGGCGGCTGCGGGAGGGCGGTCCGCCTGTCACAGACCCCAAGGGCGCTAGTCAGCCCGTGTTCAGATGAATTGCTTAGGCCAGACCCCTCTGCCAGCGCCACCTGCCCCGGCGTCCCGGCCACAGTGTCCAGGGCCTGGTGTGCACCTGCCATCTCTCACCCAGCCGGGATCCCCTCAGTCCGCGGCTGGCGTCCCCTTCCCCTCTCCCTCCCGCTAGTCCTCTCCTCCCGGGCTTCCTCTTCTCGTCCGGCGGCCCGTCCCCGCCCCTGGGCGGGCTGTGTCCCGGGCGGGCGGGGTCTGCGGACCCGGACGGGGGCGGGCGCCTGGGACTGTGGCTGGGGCTGTCCTCCGAGCGAGGCTGCAGCCCGCGTCCCCCTCCCCGCTTTCCCTGCCCCGCGACCCCGGGGCTGCCCTGCTCTCCCTTTCCCGCTCCCTGAGGACCAGCTCTGTGGCGTGGGCGCTGCTACCTGGGCTGAAAGCCTCCGGCTCAAACGCCCAGCTTCTCCTGGTGGAGTCGGGAAAAGGGAGCGTCACTGCTAAGCGAGGTTCTGTCTCCCCCCCTCCATGTTTCTGCCTCAGGTAAGTACCTTGAACACTTTCAGGTGTTATGATGGCGGTGCTTGTTGATGTCACGTGTTTTTATAGTGAGAGGGATTGCAGTGGTGAAAGCAGGGCTTGGTTCTGTTAAAAATGTGCTGAAGGCATGAGGCTGTGACATCCTCCTTCCTTCCCTCTCCCAGGGTGAAAGGAGTGATCCTCGATTTTCAAAAGATAGTTACAGTCCCTATCTAGCCCAGCCCAGCTAGTGTGTGTTAACAGGAACAGCACCACCAGAGGCCTTGGAGACCCAGGCATATTGCAGCCCTAAAGTGCTCCTGGCATAGTTTGGCTTGTTTAGGTTTTTTGTTTTTCTTAAATTGTGGGACAGACTAGTGTATAAACTGAAAAATAATTGTCAAGAAATAATTTTCATAGGACAGTTTTATTGTGATATAGTTCACACACCATGAATTCCATCCATTTAAATGGTACAATTCAGCAGCTTTTTGCATATTCACAGTGGTGCATGCATTATTATTCCAGAACGTTTTCATCACTTCAGAAAGAGCAGTGGAAATGAATGACCTATCCACCCCTCCCAAGTGGTGGTTCTAAAGAAATTTCTTGGCTATTCCTGACCATAAATTAACTTGTTATATTCCAAGAAAAATCTGGTAGGAATTCTAACCAGAATTGCAATGAATCTGTCTATCAAAACAGGAAGAATTTATACCTTTATGGCATAAACTTCTTCTACCCATGAATATATCTGGGACCCTATCTTTTCATCTGACCAGAGCCTGGCCCATGTGAAGTCCTCACTACTTTTTGGGCTTGTGAATGATGAGATTCTATACATCGTTAGTTGCAACTGTAGCCTTTCACAGAAGAGAAAAGTAACCTCAGTGAAGCAAGTGACTCTCTGATGGTCAGAAAGAGTGACAGCCAGTGCTGGAGTGATCCAGTGGACTTGGTGTTTGCAGCTAGATTTCTCGACCACCTACAGTTAAGGGGATTAGAGAGTTCTTTTATTTTTTCTTAATGGCATTGCATTTATTTTTACTTATTTTTTAAAATTATTTTTTATTTAAGTGTATTCAATTTACAATGTTAGTTTCAAGTGTACAGCAGAGATTCAGTTATAAACATATGCATATGTATATATATATGTTTTAGATTGTTTTTAGTATAAATCACTACAAGAAATTGAATATAGTTCCCTGTGTTATGTAGCAGGTCCTTGTCATTTATTTTATATTTACTAATTTGTATCTGTTAATCCCCCCTTTCCTGCCTGCTAAACACAGTTTGCTTTCTATGTCCATGAGTCCATTACTAGGAGCACCGTTTCTCCTAGTAATATATGCTCTTTTGCTGCTTTCAGTTTCAGTAATTCCATCTTATCTGTGGGCGCTTTTCTTCTGGTGGCCTTAATGTGGTTTGCACACGTGGTAATAGAGATCTGTATTTGGGAGAACCCCAGGCCTCGTGTAGTCCCTGGTACAGAGTGCCCACTGAATTGATGCTTGAACTGGGAAAAAAGCACAGTAAATGTTGGAATTTCCACTATGGTTGAGAATTCTATAACCTCTTTTGACAAACTTAATATTGGCTGCACCCATTCTGGGTAATTTGGTGGAAATTCATGTTATGGTGGTGAAGAGACGGGGCCTTGTATGCTTCTTCTCTTTCTGTTTTCTAACACTCATTCTCCTGGGCCTTCCAGATCCTCCCCTAGAAGTGCCAGGTCTGGCTTGGTGCTGCGCTGAGGCAATATTTGTTAATAAGGCCCTTTCCTCATCTCTTCTGAGCCTCCGGTTCTTTCTCTGCACAATGAGGGCTTAGACTAGATAACTACTTTTCAGTTTCTTTTAAAGCCATGTTTCCTTTGAGAAACAGAAAATGCAAATCTCTCCTCTCAAACCAACCCTTTAGATTTTGAAAAGTCCTCCAAGGAGTGACATAGCTCTTTGTGGAAAATGAATGTGATTGTGATTCCAGGTGACACAGAAAAGACTCTTCAGAGATTGATTGCAGGGAGAGGGCAGGAAAGGGGCAGTATGTCACACTTTCTAGTGTGAGCACTGGAGCAGGGGCTTGGATTTAAATACGGTGTCTGACGTGGCCTCTCTCTAATCTTGTAGAATGTGATAAACTACTCTACCTCAGTTTCTTGATGTGTCAAGTTGGGGTGATAATATTTTAAGGCTTTTGTGAAACATTATGCACATAAGCCATTTGTGTATGGGTAGAAACAAGACCTGCTAGGGATTCAGGGATTTGTTTAAAAAAAAAATTCTTGTCCATAGCACTCCGTCTGTGTGTATTTAGTAGTTACTGAAGGGTGAGGGTGAGTCTAAAGTCCATCGTGGGACAGGTGGCCCATGATTCTCTGTGCCCCTGAATGCCCCCTCCTCCCCAGTCCTCTTCCTCAGTCCAGGATGAAGTTCCCTAGTAGATTTACTCAGAGGTCTTGTGAAAATGGCTATTCATTTTATTGTTTCACCAAGAAGGGCTGCCATCATGATCTCTGTGGTCAGGTTTTGAAGGGCTGCCATCATGATATCTGGTAAGAATTGTATGGAATTGGGTGTTTCTATTTAATGAAAAGAAAAAAATTACAAATAGAAAATTAGAACAAGGATGGTCACATGGGCTCTTGGAAGTGGACACCATTAGAAGTTGGAGGGACTAGTGGGCTCAGTGGGAATGTTAACTGAGTGTATCTCATGGGCTGGGCATTGTCCTATTTGTACTGTGTGTTCCTTATTTGAGACAGTGAGCTCACCTAACCTCGAAAACCTCTTTAAAAAATTACACTTTTTATTTTGAGATGTAATGTAGATTCCCATGTGGTAGTAAGAGATAATATGGAGAGAGCCTATGGACTCTTTGCCCAGTTTTCCTTAATGGTTCCATCTTGCAATATTGGGGTACAATTCATTACTGACTCACTAACAATTTGAGGTTTGTGTTATTGCCCTCATTTCTATCCACGATTAAATTGGGGCTTAGAGAAGCACACAGGCCTGCCCAGGTCACCCACATTGTTAGTGCAGAGTCTGGTGAACGTGGGCTTGGGATTCCCAGGAAGTATCATTATGATGGTCTTTGGCAGGGAGCAGCATTCACTTTGCTTGTTTATTCATTCATTCAAGAAACATTTATTGAGTAAATTCTGTGGGTCAGATGCTTTCTTAGGGTTATCTGATTCTTCAGCAGTACTGAGAACCAGGAAATATTTATATTTTTTAAACTGAGAAAATTAGCTCTGAGAGGTTATAACTCCCCCAAAGGAAGAATAGCTCATAAAGGGGGGACTGTACAATTGTACAGTCACCACTTTTTATGCAGGTGGTACCCTAGGCATTTTACATTTGCAAACATCCGTAATCCAGATATATTCTTGCAAGGCAAGGATTTTTTTTAATTGATGTATAGTCAAGTTTACAATGTTGTGTCAATTGCAAGGTGTTTTTTGACTTTTGAATTAAAAAATACTTTTTCAGGAGGGAAATTATGTGTATTTATTTGTTTGATTTTTTAAAATGAGGTACTGGGGTTTGAACCCAGGACCTCGTACATGCTAAGCATGTGCTCCACCAATGAACAGTACCCTCTACCCCAAGGCAAGTTTTCTTATCCATTACTATGAAGCTAAGGGGTTCAAATAAATTGAATAGGAATCCAGATCTTTTGATCCTACTGTGGTCCTTCTCTTTATATTCTGCTGAAGGGGGTTGGGGAAGCATTTCCTTTGTTCATTTCTTTATTCAGCATTTTTGAGCAGTGACTTTGCATCAGGGCCTTGCTAGGTGCTTGGAAATAGAAAATAAGAAATGACCTTTCTCTGCAGAGGCAGGAAGCCTAGACCAAAAGCTGGGTAATGTGATCCGAGCTACAGTAGCCATGTGCAGACTATGAGGACAAACTGTACCCCCGGATTTGCTTTGGCTTCCCTTGCCTTCTGTCTGGTACACACCAGGTCACCGCAACCCAGATGGGCCCATAGCACACAGCAGAGTATGTACCTCGATCTCCTCTCCTGTCTCGGCAGGGCCTGCAACATGAGCATCCCTGACTACGTGCAGTGTGCTGAGGACCACCAGACTCTTCCCGTTGTAGTCCAAACCATGGAGATCATCTCAGAGGAGAATTTCTTTTGCATCTATCAGCTACTCACCTCGGTGAGCCATATCAGCCCATGTGGCTCCCAGTGGACACTCTGTATCCACTACAGGCACCGCTATGTGCCCGAGAATGGGTGGAGCGTCTTCCAGAAACACTGCAAGGTCGTGGGCCTTGTCACCATTACCGACTGTCTCTCTGCCAAGGCCTTGGAGAAGCTCCACGTGCAGAGGAGCTGTATGGCACCTCGATAATGACTCTCAGCTCTTTGTCTTTGTACTGCATGTGGAGGAAGTCGAGCAGCCGCGCACCGACGTTGCCTTCAAATTTAGAGGACTGCAGGGTGGTGGAGAATAGGATCGAGGACTTCACTGAGTCACTCTTCATCTTGCTCAATTCCAAGTGGCTGGATGGTGGCCCCAAGAATTCTGGGGACAAGGTCCCCCTCCCCTGCATCCCGTTTGAGAAGGAGGACTTCATGGGACTGGACACAGACAGCAGGTAAGTTTACCTGGAGGCCAGTCCACCCTGGCTTTGTGCCGGATTGCTTCCCTACATCCAGAAAGGGATCAGCAAGGAAGAAGTCTGTCTTGTAGCCAAGGGGGGATGGAGATGCAGCCCGCCGGTTTACAGACATTTCAAAGTGAATCCGCCTTTGTTTCAGAGAGATCCTTTTAGGGTTAGTGTGGACACTTACTCCCGCTTTACAGCCAGGAACATGGTGGGACCCCTGGGGTTGCTGTCCAATAAAGTAGCCAAAGCCACTGATGCTAGGAGCACTGGGGAGGAGGCTGGACTGAGCTGAGATGTGCTCTAGGTCAAATGCACATCAGACACTGAGGCTTGTCTAGTAAAAGTATATAAACTATCTCTTTACTTCCTATATTGATTACATGTCAAAATGATAGTATTTTACATACAGTAGATTAAGTAAGATCTGTTCTTAAAATCAGTTTCTAGTATTTGTTTTTTGTTTGTTGGTTTGTTTCTTTGTTTACCATTTTAAACGTGGCAAATGGGAAACGTTATT